>NC_137043.1:31985381-32035381 GCF_032717465.1 Coenobita brevimanus | reverse complement strand
CCCTCTACTTCCTCCTCTCTCATCTTTCCTCCTTGTCCCTCCCCTCATATTTCCTCCCCTTTCCTCCTCTCTCATCTTTCCTTCCTCTCCCTCCTCTCTCTCTCTCTCTCTCATCTTTCCTCCATCTCCTTCCCCTCATATTTCCTCCGACCTCTCCTTGTCCTTCCTCCCTCTCCCGCCTCTCTCATCTTTCTTCCCTCTCCCTCCTCTCTCTCATCTTTCCTTCCCCTAGCTCCTCTCTGAATCCTTCCTTCCTCCTCCCCCTCTCTCATCCTTCTTCCCTCTCCCTCCCTCTCCTCTGCCTTTCCTTGCCTGCCCTCCTGCCTCCAAAGAGTGCACCGGATGCCTCTCATACCAAGGGTCGCCACACACACTCATAACACACCAACTCCTCCCTGTGTGTGTGTGTGTGTGTGTGTGTGTGTGTGTGTGTGTGAGAGAGAGAGAGACAGAGACAGAGACAGAGACAGACAGACAGACAGATAGAGACAGAGACACACACACACACACACACACACACACACACACACACACACACACACACACACACACACACACACACACACACACACACACACACACACACAATAAATGTGAGCATATGTGAGCCTGTGTCAGTTTCTGCTAATGTTTCGTTTTGTGTATCTGCCTGTTTAAAATTATTTTAGTGTGTGTCTCTGTCAGTTTGTCAGTTTGTGTATGTGTGTGTGTATGTATATATGTATATGTATGTGTTTGTAGAATAGAGTATACCTTGCATGTATGTTAAATGTCTGCATCTCTGTTGTTATGAGAGAGAGAGAGAGAGAGAGAGAGAGAGACTAGGACAACACAGGAAATGAATATATATATATATATATATATATATATATATATATATATATATATATATATATATATATATATATGATATGCATGAAAGAGAGAGGGGGGAAGGGAGAGGTGTTGACAGACAGACAGACAGCGAGATGGACACACACACACACACACACACACACACACACACACACACACACACACACACACACATATTGAGCATGTGTATTATAATATTGCATGTGTAATGTTGAATGTGTGTGTGTGTACGTTTCATGCACGTGTAACTCTTGATGTATGTATGTAGATGCAGCTGTGTGCGACTGTGTCCAATATGCATTCCTGTACGTATAATTTTGTGTGCGTGCCTGTGTGTGTGTCGTTGCATGTCAACCTATGCATTCCTCGTATATGAAAGAATATTTGTGTGTGTGTGTGTGTGTGTGTGTGTGTGTGTGTGTGTGTGTGTGTGTGTGTGTGTGTGTAGCCTCTGTTTACTTTCTTTTAAAGGGGAGGACACAGACAAAGCAGAGACAGAAATAAAGAATGTAAGATCAATAATGTTAGATGGATAAAGAATGATAAAATGGTAACAGTGAAAGAATATTATATGGAGAATGGAATGTGAATTTTATAGATAGATAAATAGATAGATAGGTAAGTAGGTAGGTAGGTGGAGAGAGAGAGAGAGAGAGAGAGAGAGAGAGAGAGAGAGAGAGAGAGAGCAAAATGATGGTTGGTAATGGAATAAAAGAAAATTACAGCCCAGGTTTCATGCCTGTCAATTTGTGTCTGTCAGTCTGTCAGTGCAGGGGCCAAGGTCGAGAGAAAGAGAGAGAGAGAGAGAGAGAGAGAGAGAGAGAGAGACATTCAAACGTAGTAATATGGTTTAAAGTACATAGAGGAGACGCATCTTGAGACAGTATAGAACACACACACACACACACACACACACACACACACACACACACACACACACACACACACACACACACACACACACACACACACACACACACACACACACACACACACACACACACACACACACGCAAAACTTCAGCCTCCTAAAAAGTAAAAAAAGAAAAAAAAAAGTAATTTGTGTTTCTGTCAATCTCCCGTGTCGACCCATCTATCACCTTGTTTACCTTTTTATCTATCCATCTAGCCACTTGTATCTATCTGCCTACCTGTGTTTAAGTTTCTCCCTGGATATTAATCTATCTACTAATTTGTCTATCTGTCTTCTTATTCTGTCTATCTATCTTTATAAATCTATCTTTCCTTCAGGTTTTATTTTTCTCTGCCTATTTGTGTTTATCTTTCCATCTTTCCTCATATATTTCTCTGTCAGACTTTATTTCGTTTTTTCAGCTATTTATTTTCTGTGTCTACACCTTCCTAGTTACCTGTCTATCTACCAAACTGTCTTTCTATTCCAGTTTAAGTCTATCTACTCCGTGTTTCATCTATCTGTTGCCCTCTTTATCTTCTGTCTACTTTATCTGTTTACGTGGGTCTGCCTCTCTCAGTAGGAAGTAATTCTCCTTGTTACCTTCAAATAAATTCTCTTTAAGGAGAGAGAGAGAGAGAGAGAGAGAGAGAGAGAGAGAGAGAGAGAGAGAGAGAGGAAGGGGGGTTTAGAAGGGACGAGAAATTGACTTTTTATAAACACACACACACACACACACACACACACACACACAGAATGGTAAAGTGGGCGATAGAAAATTCAAGCGAGTTATAGTACCAACATTGATTTCTTTCTTTCATCTGCATTCATTTCATTCTCTTTCATTTACCCTCAATGTCTTTAGATTCCTTTTGTTATTTTTTTTTTGTTTTTTTAATAATTTGTACTGAAATCTCTCTCAATATTTCTTTACTTATTGTTATTGTGGAGTATTTTATTTATTGTATTTGTTTTGTTTTCTGTATCCTTTATTTTGTTTGTATTATCGTATTGTTTATTTTTTTTTTGTTGATATTTGCTTTACTTCATTTTTCTATTCTTTTTATAATTATTCTGTTTTTTATTATACTCTTATATATTTGTTCTTTGTGTACTTTCTGTGATATTGATTGTTCTGTGTTTCCTTTATCTTCGTTTTATTGTTTTTATTAATTATTTAGTTTGTAGTTTTTTTTAGTTTTTTTCTTTTGTCTTTTTCTCGTTTAATTATGTGTTTTTGTTATTTTATTGGACGCATTGTTTTTTTTGTTTTTTTTTTTTATTAGACTTTTGTTTATTTTTTCTGATGTATTTTTATTTTCCTAGTTTGCAGTCGTGTTCATTATTGTTTTTTTTCGAATATTTAATGTATATATTATTTATTTTTTATTTACCGGTTTGGTGGCTCATGTCTTTTCTTTATTTCCGTCTTATTTTTTGCATTAAATTTCTGCTTCCCCCCCCCTTTTTTTTTTTTTTTACTGCCCACGTATTCCCTGCGCGTTGGATAATATTGTCTCTCAGTTTCATAACTTTTGTGGCATGGTAGGGAAGGGGAGATTGTCACTGGATTCCCTTTCTCCTCAGATGCATGTCCCAAAAGAGAGAAGAGAGTTACGTTGAAATAATGACTTCAGTGATGATTTTTGTACAGTATTTATTTACGATTGTGATTGTTTTCTTCCTTCATTTTTGTCTTCCTTCCATCTTTCGTTCATTCATTACAGACTTACAATTTTCTTCTTTTCTTCTTGTCTGCCTTCCTTCCTTCATTCACTGGTTACTAACTTACATCCATATATCCATCTGTCAGTCCATCGTCCGTCTTTCCTTCCTTCCTTCCTTCCTTCCGTCCAGCTGCCTGTCTGTCCGCCGGTGTGCTCTTCCTTCCTTCCGTCTTTTTCCCTCATTCCTCCTTCCCTTCCTTTCCACTTTTCCCCTCTCCCCGTCCTCTTGTTTTACTATCCTTATCCTTCAGCATGTAGAATTAGATCTCGTAGTCATGGTCTACTCTGTAACAAGCAGCCTCGAAAGGACCATAATGTTTGTTGCTGTTTGCGTTCCTTTGTATTCCTTTGTACTCTTGTATTCCTCCTCCTCCTCCTCCTCCCCTCTGCTACTCTCTCAACTACTTTACAATTCTTCTCTGGCATGTCCCTCATACCTCTCCACCCGCTCTCTCTTCCCCCTCCTCTTCCACTTCACCCACACACTCTGCCTCTCCCCTCCACACTCCCCTCTCCCTCTCCCTTCCACACTTCCATCTCCTCTCTCCTCCTTCCCACTACATCTTTCCTTACCCCACCTGCCCCCTCTTTTTCCTCTCTCCCTCACCCCTCCTCCTATCCTTTCCACTCTTCTTTCCTTCCCCTTCCCTCTCTTCGTCTCTTCTTCCTTTTTTCCTTTCTTCTTTTCTTCCCATTCTCCTTCCCCTCCTCCTCCTCTCATTTCTTCTTTCCTCCTTCCTTCCGTTCCCTCTCTCCCTCCATCTCTTTTTTCCCCTCCTTTCCTCTCTACCTACTCCTCATCTTCCCCTCTCCAGTCCCCTCATCCTCTTTCCTTTCCCTCCCCCCTCCAGATTTTCCCCTTCTTTCCCCCTTTCCATTCCCTTTACTTACCTATTCAGTCCCCCGTCACAACTTGTTTCTCCCTTTCTTTCCTCTTCTCTCCCCCCCTCCTCCGTTCCTTCCCTTCTTTCCTGTCTTCCTCTCCCTTCATCCATTCTTTTCTCTCCCTCATCCCGTCTACTGCCTGCTACTATACGTCTTCCATCAATATCTTCTCTCTCTCTCTCCCCTCCTCGTCTCCCCCTCATTTTGTCCACGTGTTTACCTTCCTCTTCCCCCTCCCCATCCCTTCCCCTCCCCGTCCCCTCCCCTCCCCTTCCCCTCCCCGTCCCCTCCCCCCCGTCCCCTCCTCTCCCCTTCCCATCTGCCTCCTCCACATATATAATTCTCCCCTCTTGCATCTTCTCCCCTCCCTTTCCCATGTCTTCCCTCCCAATTACCCCTCCTCCACTACCATCTCCACAGTCTTCTCTTAAGTATTTGCCCCCTCCCTCGCAGCCTCTCCCCTCCCCTCCCATCCCCTCCCCTCCCCTCCCCTCCATATATTCTTCTATTAAGTATTCTCCCCTCCCCTACTCTCCCCATCCTTCTCTCGCTACCCACTCCGTCCTTCCCACCCCTCCTGCCTCCGTCCTCGTTCTCCTCCTCTCCCTTTTCTTTCCTCCCCTCCCTTCCAGTTTACCTCCATAGCAAGTTTCTCCTCCCTCGCATCTTCTGCCCTCCCCTCCCCTTACCCTGCTCCACCACATTATTATTTTTCTTCTCATGATTCTCCCTCCTCTCTTTCTCCCCTCTTCCTTACCCATCCCTGACCCCTTCCCTTCTCCCATCCCTCCCTCTCCACATACTCCTCAGTCTCCGCCCTCATCGTCTCCTTTTTCCTTTTCTTCTAACCATTCTTACTCCCCAGTCTCTCTCTCTCTCTCTCTCTCTCTCTCTCTCTCTCTTTCCGGATTTCTCCACCATTGTTTCTTCCCTCCCCTCTCCTCCCCTCCCTCCACATTCTTCTCCCACACTTGTCTCATACTCTCCCTCCATACTCCCCTCCCCTCCCTTCTCGTCTCCCTCCTTATCAAATATTCCCTCCTCCCCCTTACCCCTTCCCCTCCCCCTCCCCCTCCCCCTCCCCCTTACCCCTTCCCCTCCCCCTCCCCCTTCCCCTTCCCCTTCCCCTCCCCCTCCCCCTCCCCCTCCCCCTTCCTCTTCCCCTTCCCCTTCCCCTTCTCCTCCCCCTCTCCCTCCCCCTCCCCCTCCCCCTCCTCCTTCCCTTCTTGCAATAAGAGACAGTGGTTGCTATTCTTATATGACCCAATAGTATCTCTCTCTCTCTCTCTCTCTCCTCATGTCTCCCATTCCCCTCTTCCCGTCTCCATATAATTTTCATAACTTTTCCTACACCTCCTCACTTCCTGTCTACTTCCTTCGTCTTCTCCTCGCTCCTCTCTCTTCCCTGTCCATATCCCATTCTTTTCCTCCTTTCTCCCCTTCCCTTTCCTTCGTTTCTCCTTCCTCCTCCTGTTTCCTTCCCTCTGTTCCCTTTCCTTACCTTTTATTCTACTTTTCCATCCCTTTTCTTCCTTCCCATCCCTTTTCTCCTCCGTCACTCCCCCACCTCACCCCTTCCCTCCCCTCTCTTTCCTCGTCTCCTCTCTTCTCTTTTCCCTCACCTCTTGTCTCTCCTCTCACTTCTCACATCCCTCACCTCTTCTCTCTTCCCTCACCTCTTCTCTCTTCCCTCACCCCTTCTCTCTTCCCTCAACTGTACTGTCTTCTTTCCCCTCTCTTTCTCATCCCTCCTCTCCCCTATCTCCTCCCTATCTTCACCTCTGTCTCTTATTACGCCTTTTTTCATGCGGTATGAGATAGTGGAGAATATTACATGGTTGTCCATATATTACGCAGACCATCTTTCGTGTGTTTTCCGGGTACAGCTCAGTCACCCTTACCAGTTCGTACCTTGCATCGTTTTCTACTTCCTGTAACTTTTCGTGTGTGTGTGTGTGTGTGTGTGTGTGTGTGAGAGAGAGAGAGAGAGAGAGAGAGAGAGAGAGAGAGAGAGAGAGAGAGAGAGCCGTCCTCGCAATACGCTAGACTGAAGAGAGCAATGTATGAATCACCCTGTACACTCCATTAAACCATTGCACGTGAAATTTCCAAGGAGAACTTTCTATAGTGCCTGGTGATCCTTCTTACTTTTTCCTGCCGGTTTTGGCGAGAGAGGCTGGAGAGTTTGGGAAGGCTGTTTGTCCCTTGCTATCTCAGTGTCTTACTCTTCGTCTAGATACTTCCTTTGTACTCTCAATTTCCTTTTCATTTTCCTGATCTTCACTCATCTCTCTCCCCATCCCCTCCCTTCATTTCTCCCTATCTCTTCCCTTTCGTCCCAGTTCTGTTCCCTCCTTCCTTTCCTCATTTTCCTTCCGCTCCCTTTTCCATTCCTCTCCTCCCTCCTTTCTCCCTTCTTTTTCTCCCTTTCTTGTCCTGTCTCCCCTCCTCTCCTCTTCCCTTCACCCTCTCACCCTGCTCTCCTTCCACGTTTTACACTCCTTTGGTCTCGATTTTTCTGCATTTCATCTTTTTTTTCCCTTTCCTCCCCACTCCTCTCCCCACCCCTCCCCTCCCTACTACCGTCGTCTCTATCCTCTTACCTTCACTCCCCTTCCCCCCCTTCCCTGCTTGTATCCTCTTTCCTCTCTTCCCCTCATCTCACTTAGCTCACCCCCCTGTCTCCCCTTTCCTACCCTCTCCTCCCCTTTCCTCCCCTTCTGCTCTCTCACTTGTGTTCTTCTCCTCTCTACCTTCGTTGTGTTCATCACCTTTCTCCCCTATCCTCTCCCCTCCTCCCCTCCCGTCTTTCTCTTCCCTGCTTTCTCCCTGTTCCCTCTTTCTCTTCCCTGCTCTCTCCCTGTTCCCTCTTTCTCTCCCGTTCCCCTCTCCTCCCTCCCCTCCTCTCTTCGCTCTCCCTGTTGCCTCTCTTCGTTCCCCTTCTCCCCTCTTCCTCCCCCCACAGCTCCCCTCTCCCTTTCTCATATTTCCTCCCCTCCTTTTTGTTTTCCAATATGTCCTCGTCTCCCTTCCCCTCCTCCCTTCTCCTCTCTTTCCTCTTCCCTCCTCTCCTTCTCCCCTTCCCCTCACTACACATATCACCTCTCCACGTACTGCTCTCCCCTTTCGCCCTCCCCTCTTTTCCCCCTTCACCCTTCCCCTTATCCTGTTTCCTATCCATCTTTCCCTCCCTCCATCTTTCCCTTCTTCCATCCTTCTTTCCTTCGTTAATTTCTTCCTTCCTTTTTTCTTCCTGTCCTTTTCTGCCTCTCGTCATCCCTTGCTTCCACTATTCCTTCCTGCCCCTCTCCAAGCTCCCCTCAGTTCACCCTCCCCTTTAAAGCCCTCCTCTCCCTTCCACTCGCCTCCCCTCCCCACCTCTCCCCTCCTCTCCCCACTTCTCCCCTCCCCTCCCCTCCCTTTCCCTAACTCCATATACCAATTCCCCTCGTACTCCTCTTTTCCCTCTTTCGTAACACCCTCCTCCCTCCCCTCTCCTCCCCTTCCCTCCTCCCCCTCTCTCACACCAGCAGCCAAGCATGACCAAAAACTTGAAAACATTTGTAAACAACTTTCTGGACACGTCGCTGGCTTCCTGTTTGTGCTAGTGCCCCCTCCTCTCTCTCTCTCTCTCTCTCTCTCTCTCTCTACACACACACACACACACACACACACACACACACACACACACACACCTTGGCATTTATTGTGTCGTCCTACCCCTAAAGGGATCCATGGCAAGATTTTTAATGGACCCCCAAAAATGACATATTTCCTCTTTTTATACATATCATTTTTTTTTTTTAGAAATCCGCCACAAAATTGACAGTGAGAAAAATGTTGACTGATATTTGTACAACTGGCACGCAAATTCATCCCCTGATTTTTTTTTTTTTTTTTTTTTTAAGCCACAGCGAAGCAAAATAGAGAAACTGATTGAAATAGTTGACGTGATAAGCTCCTTTTTGTCTTTTTTTTTTTTTTTTTTTTTTTTTTTTTTTTTTACGCACAGGTACAGTCGGAGGCAAAATTCATGTCTCCTTCCCAGCTTCTCGATCAGTAGACTGTGAAAATTGGACTGGTTACTCCGAAGCAAATGACACTATTCTCTCTCTCTCTCTCTCTCTCTCTCTCTCTCTCTCTCTCTCTCTCTCTCTCTCTCTCTCTCTCTCTCTCACAGCTGTCTTGGTTGCTGCTAGTACGTGAGACTGGTTCATAAAGTTCAGGGATAGAGAGGCAGGAGAAATGACAGGACTCTTGTGGCCGACTGTACATTTGGGATGCATTTATTTTACAAGGAGTTACAATAATGAGGAAAAAATATATGTGGGACGCATTCACTTTACTGGTAGTTTAGCCTCTGTACTGGGAAATTTAAGTTCATCTGTACTTTACGCGGCAATGGCAACTACAGTTTCGTATGCTCGGTCTGCCAGGTTTTAGGTGTAGGGTAGGATAGGGTGATGTAGGGTAGAGTGGAATAGGGTAAGGTAGGATAGGGCAATGTAAGGTAGATTTGGGTAGGGTAGGAAGAGGGGTCCATGGATGAAAAAAGCGATTAGAAAGGAGTGATAAAACAAAGGCAATTGGTAACCACAGGACTATAGCATTCCACACTTTCTAAATCTGTGCCTAGGTTTGTCCTCACTCTTGTACACACACTCCCAGATCTGTTTTAAAGGCTTATTTTCACTGTTATCTGTGTCCAGTTGCATGTACTACATCTCTCGTCATTCTGCACTTGTGCACGGTCACTCTTGTCCACTTCCAAATACTGAAATCTTTCATCCTTGTGCAAATCTCCTCCCTTTAGATTTATCCTCTTTCTCTACTGCATTACATGTCTTTACTTTCCCTTTGTTCACATCCATTCCTTTAAGTTACTTCTCAGACACCTTGACGCGTTGCACCCTTTCCAGAAGTTCATTTCACCAATTCTACATCCCTTACATCCCCACCTCTCCTCACTGTAGGCTTATTCTCACCACTCCATCACCTCCAGCATCCCTACGTCTCATCCATTTGCTTGTGTTCCCCTTTACTCTCTGCTTCCCTCCCCCTCTCACACCAACTCTCCCAAACTCAGTCGCCACACGCTGATCTATCCCCTCTCAGCTTGTCACGGGCGCTGAGTTGGCCGCAAAAATGAGGTGATTCACTTCCGATTCGCCCTTAAACTCAGCATCTCTTTTCCTTTCCCCCGTTAGCTTTGAATTAACACTCCCAGGCTCCTGTGGTTTACTGACAGCATCTTGAACATCTGTTATTATTATTATTATTATTATTATTATTATTAATTATTGGTGGTTGGGGTGGTATTGCTCTTATTATTATAATTATTATTATTATTGATTTGGTGGTGGGAGTGGTATTACTCTTATTATAATTATTATTATTATTATTATTATTATTATTATTGATTATTGGTGGTGGGAGTGGTATTACTCTTATTATAATTATTATTAGTATTATTATTATTATTGATTATTGGTGGTGGGAGTGGTATTACTCTTATTATTATTATTATTATTATTATTATCATTATTATTGATTATTGGTGGTGGGAGTGGTATTACTCTTATTATAATTATAATTATTATTATTATTATTATTACTGGTGGTGGGGGTTGGGGTGTCTTTATTATTATTTTATTATTATTATTAGTAGTAGTAGTAGTAGTAGAAGTAGTAGTAGAAGTAGTAGTGGTAGTAGTAGTATATTTTTCCACTACCACCACCACAACGCCGTAACTCCACACCCTTCTCCAACCATTCACCCTCCTCTCACACACACCCTTCTCCTTCCACAAAAACTCACCTCTACCCTCAAAAACTTCCCCCCCGCCCCTGCATCAGCTAAATCGACTGGAAACCAACTTTTGTCAATACTGTCCTATGGTTTATACAGTTTCATGAAAGCTTTGTATATGTTCCTTTATATATATATATATATATATATATATATATAGATAGATAGATAGATATACAGTATGTATATACACGCACACACAAAGCACGCGCGCATTCATTCTCTCTCTCTCTCTCTCTCGTGTGTGTGTGTGTGTGTGTGTGTGTGTGTGTGTGTGTGTGTGTGTGTGTGTGTGTGTGTGTGTGTGTGAGAGAGAGAGAGAGAGAGAGAGAGAGAGAGAGAGAGAGAGAGAAACATCACAACCTACTCATTATATAACTAAAACACACACACACACACACACACACACACACACACACACACACACACACACACACACACACACACACACACACACACACACACTCTGTCTCTCCTATTAGCATTCAAAGTATTTCCTTAAAATTGTGTATTTGAAGTGATTACTAAACATATATTCGATGATTTGACTTTGAAAATGGTGGGGAAAATTCTCTCCTATCCTCTCTTGCTCTTGCCTTCTCTTCGATCTTCCTTCCTTCTCTTTCTTTCCTCTGTTCCTCTTCCTCTTCCTCTGCTCGCTCGTTTTCTTTCGTTGTATTTTTCGTAGTTCCTGTTGTTGTTATATTTTTTTGTTGTTATTGATATTGTTATTATTATTATTATTATTATTATTATTATTATTATTATTGTTACTACTACTACTACTACTACTGCTACTACTACTGCTACTATACTGCTACTGCTATACTACTACTACTGCCACTACTACTACTACTACTACTACTACTACTACTACTACTACTACTATTGTATTATTATCATCACTGTCATTTCTGTTCACTCATTTCTCCTTTCTCCTCTCCTCTCTTCTCTTGTCTTCTTTCTCAACATCTTTCTTTTTCTTCTTCTACCCTCACATCTCATATCATCTTATCCCATCTATGTCGTTCTTCCCTTTTTCTCTCTTTATCTCTTTTTCTCTCCTTATCTCTTTTTCTATCCTCACCTTTACTCTCTCCTCTCTTTTTTTTCCCTCTTGTCTTCATCTTCTTCCTCCTCTTTTCTTCTCCTTTTTCCTCCTCTTTTCATCTTTTTCCTCTTCTTTCCTCCCTCTCCCCGACCCACCCCACCAGAAGTTACTCCCATATTTGGCCGCTATTCGCAAAAGTTGTTGAATATTTTCCGCCACGCGATGATTAGGGTGAAGTGGGCAGATTTGGCACGGTGGAGGGGTGGAAGAAGGCTGAAAGGAGAGAGGTGGAAGGGTGTGTGGAAGGGCGCATGAAGTGGAAGAGTGGAAGGGAACGTAGGAGTGAAAGGAGAGGTGCAAGGGTGTGTGTGGTGGAGGGGGAGTGGAGATGGGAGAGTAGTGTGGAGGGAGGGAGAGAGAGGGAGTGTAGAAAGGTGGATGAAGGGAAGTGGAAGAAGTGTGGGATGATTGGGGATGAAGTGGAGCGATTTGCCACTGTGGAGGTGTTGAGTGGAAGGAGTGTGGAAGGGTGGAAAGTCTGTAATGTGGAAATGGTTTGAAAAGTTTATATTGAGTGAGAGTGAGCAGGAGGTGGGAGAAGTGGAAAGGTGAAATGGAAGTTAGAAGAATGTGGATGAGTGAAAGTGGAGGGAAGATTGGAAGGGAGAAGAAGTGGAAACAGGAATGCAAGGAGAGAGAAGTATGTGTGTGGGGGATTGGCATGAAGTGAGGGTGAAGGGGGAGGTGGAAGATGATGATGTGAGAAGGGATGGAAGGGGAATGGGAGGGTGGGTGGAGAGCTTGGTGGAGAGTGGTGGAACAATGTGGAAGGCGACATGAAGAGCACTAAAGGAGAAGGTGGATAGAAGGTAGATAGGGAATGGAAAGATAGCCGGAGATGTGGAAGGGGAAAAAAGGAGGTGAATGTGGAAGAATGAGGAAGTGGGGAAGGGGGATGCGAGAGGGATTCTGAAGGGGGAAGATGAAAGGGGAGGGAGAAAGGGGGAAGGATTGTGGAAAGGAATGGGAGGGATTCAGAAAATGGGAGGTAAAAGGAAAAAATGGAAGACGTTTTGAGGGCAGAAAGGAATCAAACTGAGAACGGTCTTTGAGTGTGGAATATGCCCGTAAAAATGAGTGGTATGTTGGAGTCAGCTAAAAATATACGCTGGAAAGAGTCTGGAAGAAGATCTGAATAAGAAGTTTGTCACGCATCAAGAGTTTGACTTTTTTTTTCCTTTGCATCAGTCATTCGTTCCTTCTTCCCCTTAGTGAACCGGGTTTTTCTTTTTTCTTTTTTTTACTTATTTATTCTCCTGCTTATATATTTACAATGTCGATAGATGGATAGATAGATAGGTATTTATTTATATCTTGACTGCTAATTTAGGGTTCTGTTGATAAGCGTGGGAATATGGGTGCCGCATCCTTGTATCTAGCAGTGATGTGAGACAGAGTAGACAAACATGCATTTATGAAGGGGAGTATAGACTGGTAAAACACACACACACACACACACACACACACACACACACGATTTTTTTTTTTTTTAACCCTTCCCCTCCCCCTTCCCAGTCTCTCTAATCATTCCCACCATCTCCCAACCTCAGTCTCCACACTTCTCTCCCTCTGTGGCCCTTGCATTTTCTGTAACCCATCCCCTCATTTACATTTTCCTCCCCCCATCTCACTGTTCAATCCCTCCCACCACCACACCCCACTCCCTCCCTCCCACTCTACCAGCCCTCTTCTTTTCTCTCCCTTCTTCGTCCCTCCCATCGTCCCCTGCAGCCACAACCCACGACTCTGTCCACACTCTATTTCTGTTACTCATCCTCCTCTGTTCCTCGTTCCCTCCTTCCTCCCTCCCTCCTTCGTCCCTTCCTCCATAATCCCTCCAGCTATCTCCCACCCCACTCCCCATACTCCCACTCAAAACCTCTCCCCAGTCTAATTCTCCCTCCCCTTCCTCCTCAGTTCTCCTCTCCGTAAGCCCTTCCCACCCACACACACACCCTCCCCACAGAACCCCTTCCAAAACTCTTCCTTCCCTTCTTCCTTCCCGCCTCTATCCCCCACCCCCACACCGGACCGCAAACATCCCCCCCTCAAAAACTTCACTCGATAGTTTTCCCTCCCTCCCTCCCTCTCTTCCCCTATCTCTCAGCTCCCACCCACTTGCCCCACACACACCCTATCCCCGTACTCCACGCGCACACATATGCCACACCCCACAACCCCACACACACTTACATCCGCACCCCACACCCCACACACACTTACATCCGCACCCCACACACACGTACATCCACACCCCACACACACTTACACCCACACTCCCACACCCTACACACACTTACATCCACACCCCACACACACTTACATCCACACCCTGCACACACTTCACCCACACCTCACACACACTAACACCCACACCTCAGTCCTTTACAGTGTCCTCCCTCTTCTCCCCCACTGTCTCCCACCCCACAACCCCAGCCCTTTACTTTTTCCTCCTTCCTCA
Organism: Coenobita brevimanus; assembly: GCF_032717465.1. NCBI lineage: Eukaryota > Metazoa > Arthropoda > Malacostraca > Decapoda > Coenobitidae > Coenobita > Coenobita brevimanus. The sequence continues at coordinate 32,021,620 of NC_137043.1, read as the reverse complement.
AGTCTCCCAGCCCCACCCCCACGCGCCCCACCGCCCACACTCTCTTCATTAATCTCTGCGGTGGGACGGTGGTGGTGGTGGTGGTATATTAAATGTTGGTGCTGGGCCGGAACTATAATGGACACACCACGGACCACGTACAGAAACCCGCGCCTGCATAAATTTGGCGGCCAGCTGCGTGGAATTTGCAATGCGGGTGTGCAATCTGCGGTAATTGCCTCAGGTTGCAAAGCGAGGAGGAGACGGGCAGGGAAGCAGGGTAGGTTGGGAGGGAGGATTGGGGAGGGAAGGTTAGGGAATGTGTCTTGGAGAGAAGGAAGGATGGAGGGGAGGAAGCGATGCAGTGGATCAGGATGCTGGAAGGGAAAGAGGAGTGAAGGGAGGAATGGAAGGAAGAATTACGTGAGGAAGGGAAGGAGGAATAAAAAGGAAAAGGGAGAGAATTAGTGGGGAACGGAGGCAGTAAAGGAGACAGGATTGGTTGCTATGGTAAGCAGGAGAATGTATTTAAGAGAGGAGGAGGAGGGGAGGGAGGAAGTGAAGAAGTGGATCAGGAAGCATGAAGCGAATGAAGAATGAAGAGAGGAAAGGGAGGGAGTGAATTGACAAGCGTACGGAATGTAAGGGGGAAAGGAGGCTGGGAGTGAGACAAGAGGATGTATCGTGGAGAGACAGAAGGAGGGAGAGACGGAGGGAGACAAAGGATCAGGCACTGAGGAAGGGATGGAGGTATGGAGAAAGGGAGAGAATGATAGAGGGATGAAGAGAGGAAGGAAGGAAGGAAGGATATGTATCTTGGAGTGAAGGAAGGAAGGAGAGAGGAAGCCTAGTAGGGGGAGTGGATCAGAAAAAGAGAGAGGGAGGGAGACAGGCAGACAGGGAGAGAGAGTGTAGGGAGCTGGAGTAGATCAGGGAGTGTATCGTGGAGAGAGGGACGGAGGGAGGAAGGAAGATAGTAAGGAGGCAATGGATCAGACATGGAAAGAGGAAAAGGAGGGAGGGAGGGAGAGTAGTAGGGAGGCATTGGGTCTGAGTAGGAGGGACAGGGAGAGGAGTATGTACGTGGGGAGTGGAGGGAGCGAGGGAGAGAGTTGCAGGTGGATGGAGGGAGTAGGGAGGGTGAAGGAGAAGGAGGGATAGAAGCTGGAAGTGTCGGGAGGAGGAGGAGGATAGGAAAGAGGGACCAGGAATGAATTTGCAGTCCCTTCAGCTTGATTATTATTATTTTTTTTTTTTACATTTTTCCTGTTTCCGCTAGACACACATACGCAACTTAGGAGAGATTTTTCGAACTGGAGAGGTTAGATATAGGCTTCATTCACTCCTTCACTACCGACTGTCTTCCCAAAGGTGAAAAAATAATCGTCTGAAGATAGCAAGAAGTAAATAGAAAATACGGCCACAGAGTAAAGGATTTAAGGAGTATGGTGGTTGAAAGGTGCGTGTGTGTGTGTGTGTGTGTGGGTGTGTGTGTGCAGACGTGAAAAGGGAGGGGAGTAGGGATTCATTGGGTAAAGGAAGGCCGAGGGGCTGGGTGGGCGAAAGGAGTGAACTAGAGGAGAGGTGTTTCGAAGTTGTGGGGGAGAAATTTGAGTAGGAAGTTGTGTGTGTGTGTGAATTCTACCAGCCAGTTGTGAGAAGATGCCAGACAAAAGTAGGTAACAGTTATAGTGATCTAGTTATTACCAGTAGATTGTGAAAGACGGGGTACAGGATAAGCCTACCTCCACACTTTTCGGGGGAAGGGGGATTCTAAGAAGCCTATACAACATTAGAAGAAAGTCTGGGGTAATGGATGTGAAGGCAGACGATTTTACTTCCTTGGTTGAGGATGAAGGATGTAACAGCGTAAACATCACTCGCTGAACTCTAAATCGCATCTCCAACCTCTTCACAACGATGACCAATTCTGAATCTATACTTGCTACGACTACGCGATTTAATTCAGCTTAGGGAAGAGCTCTAGCGTTGAAGGGGTTTATTGAAGGCTCTGTTTGACCCCTTCATTTCCGAAAGTTTGCCTGGAGGTGAATAAAATCGTCAGGAGATAACAAGCATAAATTACGGAATACTTTTGACGGGTAGGGAACGCCTCTGATTAGCCTGCATACCACAGTACAGTGCAGTCAGCAGCGATATCGAGAGGCCAAGCGCTTTTTATTTTTATTTCGTCCTTCGTGAATTACCGGCATCATTTAAAACAAGGGCTCGCTTTCCCCTTTGCGATATGCGCGTTATAAATACTGTACTACCGTCCTTCGTTGTTATTAGACTTCGGTACTGTACGTGCGATCTTCAGCCTCGTCATAGGAACTGCCTGTTATGGGTCAACCAGCCTACTGCAGTTATCTTTTCCTCTGTTCTTCTTTTACCACTTTCAGACTTCATTGACACGCTCCCGGCTGAATAAAATCGTCTGGAATTGGCTAGAATGTAATACTTGAGTTGTCCTGCCCATAAGAGGGTTAATGGTCTCCCTGTCATCTGTATTCGTACTTGTTATAAACTTTCATGTACTTCGTCCCCTACTCCTTCTTCCTCACACCCTTTTATTATGCAGTTGAATGAATAGTTTTTAATTCAGTTATATTCCTCTCTCCTCCCTCCTGTTTACAAGTCGTCGTCGTCGTCGTCGTCGTCGTCGTCGTCGTCGTCGTCGTCGTCGTCGTCCTCCTCCTCCTCCTCCTCCTCCTCCTCCTCCTCCTCCTCCTCCTCCTCCTCCTCGATCATTTTTTTGGTGGCTCATTTCTTCATTAAATATTTCTTATACTCTTGTAACACCCATGATGCCCTTGTTTTTCTCTGCTATCCTTGTAAACTCCACGTGTTTTTCTATTCACTGATTTACATGCTGTACACATTGCCAGTTTAGTGATGACGCCCTGTTGATAGTTTATTTGTTTATTTATTTATTTTTAAGTCTGTAAATCCTGCTTACTACAGTCAGTATTGGGAAGCAAGGTTAGGATGATGATGATGTTGGTAGTAGTAATAATAGTAGTAGTAGTAGTAGTAGCAGTATTTAACAATGATGATAATGATGTGAAGTTAAAGAAAAACAATGCGTAACTACGCATGGAAGTGAAAAAGTTATTACATGACAGTATTGTGATACCAACTCTAACGTATGGAAGTGAAGCTTGGACGTTATTGGAGGGACACAAGTCAAGAGTGAGATCAGTGGAAATTAGTTATTTGAGAGGAGCCTGTGGAGTCACATGGAGAAACAGACTGACAAATGAGGATGTGAAGGAGCGTTGTGGTGTGGATGTGGATGTGATAGAAAGCGTTAGGAGAAACACATTGAGGTGGTTTGGCCATGTGGAGAGAGGATGGAGAGTGAGAGATTGACGAGGAGAGTGTCTGTGACTGAGGTGGAGGGAGAGAGAGGGAGGGGAAGGCCAAGGAAGAAGTGGAGGGATGGAGTGGAGAGGTATATGAGAGAGGGGGGTGTGAATTGGGAGCAGGGCAGTGAAATGGCGAGGGACAGGGTGACATGGAGGCGATTTGTTTGTGGCCCCCTCGTATGGGATTAAGGCTTCTGGCAATAGCTAGAACTACGCAGATTGGGAGGCGTTTACTGTGTCCTACTCGTTTCATCGTCCCAGCCTGCTGCACATTTTTTAAGTTGTCATTTTTCCATCATCTTGCCCTTACCCTCTGCCACAACTTATCCCACACACCCTCCAACCCATGCCTCTTGCACTTACTTTTTTCCTATCCTCCCCACATCCCAATTCGTCCATACTTCCTCTTCCTCAAACCCTCTTACACTCCCTTTCCGTCTCCCTCGAGTTCCTGATCCCTTGGCATCATTTCAGTAATTTTTTTTCATTTACCCTTCCCTTGTCACTCTGACGTCCATAGTGCAACTTCCTTCTCCCCTCTACCCCTCCCTTCCACCCCCTTCCCTTTTGCTCCTCCCCTCTTCCTCTTTCCCTCTTCCCCCACCGGCTAGACGTGGCCTAGAATTTTTCCCCCAGATTGTGATACGGCTCCCTGAGGATTGCAAGGAGTATTGCAATCGAGTCATAAAAGCCTCCACGCTAGTCCGCTGGTGTTAAAAATGGGCTTTTTATTCTTCAAATCTTGTAGTGTGTGTGTATATATATATATATATATATATATATATATATATATATATATATGTGTGTGTGTGTGTGTGTGTGTGTGTGTGTGTGTGTAATTTATATATTTAATTATTTATATACCCACTGTACTTACACCTTGACCCTTTATCACCCCCACCACCACGGTGAGTTATTTTCTTACTAATCCTTCCCATCAACCAACCCTTTTCTTTCAACTGCTTTCTTTCATCCCGTTTTTCTCACCCCCTTTCTCACAACGGCCTTCTGTAATCCCCTTTCTCTCAACTGCTTTCTCTCACCCCCTTTCCCTCCCCCTCCTCTACTCTCACCCATTTTCTCTCCCTCATTTTTCTTCCTCTTTCTCCCCCTCCCTTCTCAAATACCCATCTCCCCTCCTCTCTCCCTCCTTTTTCACACCCATCATCTCCCCCCTTCTCTTCCCCTTCCCCCCCCAGCTTAACCCTGTGTCGACCAAGAGCCATTAAGAGAGGCTGCATATTGGCCAGGTAATGACTCACCTGCTAATTGATGTCCAGCGCTTCAATTACCCATTCCCGGAGATGGCCTGGTGATTGGACCTGCCACTAGTTCGGTAGTTGGGGTGATTGGGGGTAGTTGCAGTGATTGGAGGTGGCAGTTTGGTTGATTGGAAGGTAGTTTGGGGTGATTGGGGAGTAATTGAGTGATTGGGGTGATAGAAGGGTGGTTTGGGAGATTTGGGAGTAGTTGAGTGGTTGGGGTGATTGAGGAGCTGTTGGGGTTTGGGCGATTGGAAGGTGGTTTGGGTGATTGAGACGACTGGGGTGATTGGGGTGATTGGAGGGTGGTTTGGTGATTGCGGTGATTGGAGAGTGAGTTTTGTGTGATTAGTGTGTGATTAGAAGACTGATTGGGTAGTTAGGCTGGTTCTGATGATTGGAGGTGTCACTTGATTAATTAAGAGGTAATTCGAGGGTATTTAGTGAGAATTTAGGAGATTGCGGTATTTTGGATGATTAGGGAAGGTTTGAGTCATATTTTTCTGAATGGCCATTAAACGATTTGTGGATGGATGGATGGATGGTTGGGTGGGTGGGCGGGTTGATGGATGGGTGGATGGATGGATGGATGGATTTATTTTAATTGACCTCATTGATTTTGATGATGGACGGTAGTAGTTGGATAGTAGGGGTGGTAAAAGGATAGTTGGGGATAGTTTGGGGGTGGAAGGGATGATTGAAGTGACGGCTGTGATTGTGGGGGGGGGGGAGTTAGCCATTTTTTTTTTTTCAATCATTTCTTCATTTCCTTCACCTGTTTTCGCCAGCTAATTCTTTCCTTTATATCCCTCTGTAAATCAAAAGTTTCGTTCCACATATAGAAGGCATCCCCCTGGTTTATTCTTATACCGTGTGTATGTGCGTGTGTGTGTGTGTGTGTGGAAAAATGACAACACACACACACACACACACACACACACACACACACACACACACACACACACACACACACACACACACCTCCTTTGATCCTTTGATCCGTAAGGGAGTGATAAGGCATGCAGTTTTTTTTTTTTTTCGTTTTATTTATACTTGCTGTTTGACTGAAGAGCAGATATGTACCGTAAATGTGGGTGGTTCAGTCCTTTCACCTTCCCTGTCTCTCCTTTCTTACTCCTTTCTCATTTTGTCTTGTCTTCTCCTCTTCCCTTCTCTTTTCCTCTATTATGTTTTCATTTAATCTCTTTCCCTTCTACCCTGTCCCTTTCCATTCCCTTTTTTATCTTTTCCTGTTCCTCTCTCCCTTGTCCTTTCCTTTCTCCCTTGTCCTTTCCTTTCTTCCCTTTTCCTCTTTTCCCTTGCCTTTTCCACATTTTTTTCTTTCTTTCCCTTTCCCATTCATTTCTCCCCATTTTTTTTCCTTTCGCATTCGTTTCTACTGTTTCCCCATTTGCCCTTACTTCCTTTTCGTTTCCCCATTCCCTTCCCTCCTCTGTCCCCTCCTTTTTCTTCTCTCCCCTCCTCCTTCCTCTCCCCTCCCTACCTCCCTTGCCTTCCAGTCTAAATGTACGAGCAATTTACAACTTTCCAGATGCCAAATGATTTCGTCTTAGGAATAATATCAAGCAACTCACTCTCCTTCATGTCTTTTTTCAAATAAATGGGAGGGATTTCATCGTTAATCATTCAGAATTGTGGATTACTTTTGTGAATATACCTGTACCTTGATGTTGCCTAGATACCTAATTACCTGATTTAAAAGATTACCTGAGCTGATAAAAGATAAGACACATCAGATTCCATATAGTTTTATGTCAGATTATAAAGACTGAATTCCATCGATAAAGGCAAAGTTGTTGATTGATTCATTTTTACGTCGCAAATTATTTATAAAGGGTAAATTCCTTCGATAAAGCAGGAGTTGGTGATGAATTCAGTTGTATGTCTCAAATTATAAAGATTAAATTCACTCGATAAAGCCAGAGATGTTGATTGTTTTATGAAATTACCTCCAGCCCCACCAATACCTCATTTCACACATCAAAGCCAACCCTCACTTTTTTTTCCTAAATTTTCCCCGTGTTTGAGCGATTCCCGGAAATACGGATCAATAAGAGGCAGGAGCTATAATTTGGTGGGCTGGGGAGGCCTTATATGTCTCTCTCTCTCTCTCTCTCTCTCTCTCTCTCTCTCTCTCTCTCTCTCTCTCTTTCTCTTTCTCATGGGCTTAGTATGCATTATACATTATACCACCTCTTTAAGTAACGTCCTTTTTATTTTATTTTAGCAACTGCCAGACGATTTTACTAAACTGTGGGGGTGGAGTCTTTTAATGAAGGGGTTAATGACAGCTATAAATCGCTTCCAGCTCAAAAAAATCCCCCCTAAAACTTCATAAAATCGCCAGAAGAGATTTTTGGAAATATGTGTCAATTGGGAGCTGAATTTGTGGCCTGTGTTGTTTGTTTACTAGCAACTCAATATGTACATTAAAAAATAATCTCTGTACATAGTTTTATTGGTATTACATTTATGGTGATGATGATGATGACGACGATGATGATGATGATGATGTTGATGATGATGATGATTATTATTATTATTATTATTATTATTATTATTTATATAAGAAGCCCGTAGAAATATCGTAGTCTGTATGAACGAAAATGTCGAGTTGTGTGTCCGGAATATATCGCTAAAATTATAAAAACAAAATTGACTTTAGGAATTACAACAAAACGATAAAAAAAATTTTCATGTGTTTTCGAGATTTTTTTTTTTTTAATGGAAGGTGGAAATCGCAGGATCTTCCCTCCTCCCACCGCAGTCTTGAACCCATAGACCTTATTTGTCTTTGTATCCCACGTGCAGTCGATAGGTTTAATATTGTTTTGTGTTGTTTTGTTTCGTTTTGATTTGTTGCAGAAATGTTGAAATGCCAGTGTGCCGGAAATTGTGGTTTGCTTGTCCTGTATTGCTGACAGCGACAAAACAACAACTCTTTTTATGCTTGCAACGCAGTCAACAACTTTTTTTTTTTTTTTCAGCATGAGATGACCAGAAATATCGGTATCTGTGTGAATCTTAAGGTTTGTGTGTGTGTGTGTGTGTGTGTGTGTGTGTGTGTGTGTTTAGTGACCCTGTAGGCGTACTTGCTGTGATCTAGTAGGATTCATTGTATGTATCTATGTTAACAAATTATTTCGTGAATACTTGGTCAAAATTGGATCGAAATTGGTACATATATCGTGTGTGAGCCTAGTACGACCTGATTTTATTTTGGTGGAGATGAGGTGAGGGTCAGAGGTCAAGGTCAATTTTTAGGGCGCGTAAAAAAAAAAAAATCCTTAATTTGACTTGGGTTGAATTTGGAACTTTAAGCGTGTGGGGGGATGGGAAGAATTTTTTTTTTTTTATTCTGGTGTAGGTCAGTCGAAGGTCAAGGTCGCGGATCAAGGTCACTTCGGGCACGGTGTTGTTGTGTTCTGTCAAGTACCCTCTCTATATTTCACTTACAACTTAAAGCTCTTCAGTGACTTAAATTGTACAGTAACACTAACCTCTCTCTCTCTCTCTCTCTCTCTCTCTCTCTCTCTCTGCCATATGGGGGGCTTCCAGAGATGTCCTAGTGTGTCTAAACGAGAGATGTGGGGTTGTGTATCGGGAAATTACCAACAACCTACAACTTCCTTGGTACCTGTACAAAAAATAAATCACATTTTTCCTGGTACATCGAAATATCATCGTCTTTATAAACTCATTTCGGATTACTGGCAACCTACCCTGAACATCTAGTAGTAGTAGTAGTAGTAGTAGTAGTAGTAGTAGTAATTTATAGTAGTAGTAGATTTTCACTCTTCATTTGTACGAGAAAAGTCCTTTGAAGTATTTTAAATCATATAAACCAGAAATATTGGGTTGTTAGTACTGTATTTTGATTAAACCTACAACAACACTCACCATTTTTCCACTAAATTTTTACTCACCCGTACGAAAAAAGCTTCAAAAAATATTCCTCTCATTGAACGAAAAGTTGTGGGTTTTTGTACTGACGGCGTAACTTTCTACTCTTTTGTACTACATTAACACCAAAAAAATTTCACTTTTCCCACCTTTTTTTTTTTTCCTGTATTTTAAGACATGTCTGCAGAAATACTCGAGTCTGTGTCAACCAGAAATTGTGTGTGTGTGTGTGTGTGTGTGTGTGTGTGTGTGTGTGTGTGTGTGTGTGTGTGTGTGTGTGTGTTTTGTGCTGTGGATAACGAACACTTTTTATTTTTTTTTACATCAGTACAAAGGCCTTTTTTTTTTTTTTTAGTTGTAAATGATAGAGGTTGCCAAAAATAGTATATGATGAACAGAAAATTTATGGATTGTATCTGTTGCATTTGTTTACAACCTACGACTCTTCAGTGCTTAAATCCTACATATTATTATTATTATTATTATTATTATTATTATTATTATTATTAAATTTATTATTATTATTATTATTATTCAGCAGTATGTGAGAGAGAGAGAGAGAGAGAGAGAGAGAGCGAGCAAAATATCCAAGTCTGCATGAGCCACAATCAGTAAAATGTTTGTCTCGTATCGTTGACAAGTTACATTTATTTTACTTTATTCTAGTTTATTTATTTATTTATTTACAGATGTGAAAAGAAATCTCACTTTTCCTATACCTTTTCCCAGCTGAATCAGAAAGGTGGCCAGAAAAAATCTCGCTCTAAATTAACGAAAAATATACAAGTTCAACTAAAATTACCGACAGCCTCCAATTCTCTAGTACCAGCATCACAATCAACTCCAATTTATCTGTCTATCTATTTATCTGTCTGTCTGTGTGTATCTGTCTGTCTCTCTGTCTGTCTATCTATCTTTGTCTATTTTTCTTTTGTCCCGTTGTGTCAGAAAGATGTCCAAAAATAACTTAGTCTCTAGTTAAGGATAAATTGTGGGCTCTCTCTACCTAATTAACCCACCCCCAACACCTCCAAATATACCTGTGCCTATTAACGTTCATTAATTAGTCGTATCGCATATCAGACACCAATTACCCCACTGCTTAGTCTTTAACAATTTAATTAGTTACACCTGAGCGAGGTAGTTCGGGGGTGTTTTGTTTTCTCTCCTTCCTTCCTGTATCTTCCTGTTGCGTGTGTGTGTGTGTGTGTGTGTGTGTGTGTGTGTGTGTGTGTGTGTGTGTGTGTGTGTGTGTGTGAGGGGTTTAAATGGGTACGTACACACTTTCATTTTCACAATATTTCCACTTCCTTGGGCTTTTCAGATATGTGTACGTCAGGAATGCAGCACTGAATTTCTCTCTCTCTCTCTCTCTCTCTCTCTCTCTCTCTCTCTCTCCACTATTTATCAAGCTCTTATGAGAGGCAGGACAAGTTTAATATTTTATTTACCTGTATAATTAATGAGACAAGTTTGGGGGGGAGAGAGAGAGAGAGAGAGGAGGGAGGGATATGCACGGAGAGAGGGGAGGAAGGGAGCGGGGGGAGGTTGAAGGAGAAAGGGAATAGGTAGTGAAGGAAGGATGGGAGAAACTGGAGGGAGAAGGAAATGAAGGGTGGAGGGAAAAGAGGGAGGAGAGACGGATGGAAAGGGTGGTTTGTGTGTGTGTGAGAGAGAGAGAGAGAGAGAGAATGAAAGTATTATAATCAAGTGAGACACAGTGCTACCTAAACTGATGCATAAGAAGATAGTCGTACAATTAAAAATGGTTCTTTTTCTTTAATAGATGTAAAAATAGATAGAGTGATAGACAAATTGATTATGATAGATAAATTGTTACACCTTTGATATGTAAAGCTATTTATGATAACAGAAAGCAAACAGATAGCCAGGTAGATAGACATAGATTTGATACATATGCTAAACAGTCTAACTCGATAAATGGATGAATGACTAGGAACGGATAGATAGATAGATAGATAGATAAAGTAGGTAGATATGAGCGGTTGAATGGATAGGTACAGGTAGATAGGTAGTTAGAGGAATAGATAGATAGATAGATAAATAGATAGGTTCATGGGAGAGAAAGGTAGAGGAAGGTAAAGTAATTCGCGACATTAACTTGGGTACACTGTCTTTTTCCTCCCTCTTCCTCTCTCCTCTTCCTCTCCCTCTCTCCTCCTCTTCTTCCTCTTTCCTCCTCTTCTTCCTCTTTCCTCCTCTTCTTCCTCTCTCCTCCTCTTCTTCCTCTCTCCTCCTCTTCTTCCTCTTTCCTCCTCTTCTTTCTCTTTCCTCCTCTTCCTCTTGTTTCTTCCTTACCCTTGTCCCCAGTTTCTTTATTTTTCCTTGTCCTCTCTTCCTCTTTGCTCTTTTCCTCTCTTCCCGTTTCTTCCTGTATTATCTGTTTTCCATTTCTTGTTTTTATTATTTCTCTTTTTCTCTCTCTTTCTGCCCCTCCTCGTCCTTATTCCTCTCTTTTTTTCTCCCTTTTCTTACTAACCTCTTAAATTTATCTTCAACTTCCTCCTCTTCCTCATTATTTCCTCTTCTCCTACTCCTCTTTTCTTCTTCTTCTCAGTTTTCTTTGGTTTTCTTTGTCTTTGTTCTTCCTCCTCTTCTCTCCTCTTCCTTCCTCTTAACTTCTTGTTCTTGGTTCTCTCTCTCTCTCTCTCTCTCTCTCTCTCTCTCTCTCTCTCTCTCTCTCTCTCTCTCTCTCTCTCTCTCTCTCTCTCTCTCTCTCTCTCTCTCTCTCCACATTTTGTAATCCCCCCATCAGTCATTTCTTTTCTTCCTCTTCTTCTCTCCACTTCCTTCCCTCCATCCCTGTCTCTACATTCCTCCAGCTCCCTCCATCTCCCCTTCCTTCCATCCATACCTCCCTCAATCTTTCCTCCTCCTCCACCTTTGTTTCCCTTCACCTCTGTCTTTCAGTCCCTCCTCTCTCTCTCCTCTGCTTCTCTCTCCCTCCAATTCTTTCTCTGTCTCTCCATCCCTCCTCTCTCATATGTGCTACTCTCTCCCTCCTCTCTTTCTCCCTCTCCTCTGCTTCTCTCTCCCTCCACTTCTTCCTCTGTCTCTCCATCCCTCCCTTCTCTCATCTGCCACTCTCTCTCCCTCCACATCTTTCTCTCAGTCCCTCCTCTCTCTCTCCTCTGCTTCTCTCTCCCTCCACCTCTTTCTCTCCATCCCTCCCTCTCTTCCTGCCCGCCATATCATAACCTGTTTTTAATTCCCCACCAACCGCTCCTCCATCTTTTTTAATATTTTCGTTGAGGGGTAACCGAAGTAAAACATTTTTCCAGGGATCAAAGGACGCGCTTTTGAAAAATATAGAGACAGACAGGAAGAATATAGGGAGGAGGGAAAAAGGGGGGGAAAAGGGGAGAACCTACGAGAGAATGTGTTTTTTTTTTTTTTTTTCGGGAAGTGATTTAACGCTTACCTACGATTATTTATTTTCTTTTGCTACCTTCATACGGTTCCATATGATTTTGGTGAAACATCTATCTTCCTTTTTTTTTCTTTTTTCTCCATCAAGAGGGTAGGGGGCCGGGGCTAGGCTAATCCGTCCAAGCAAATTAGTCATGAATGACTTATACTCTTCTTACTCTGACTTATCCCAAAATGCCCATCTTTCCATCTTCACTGCTGATTTGTAACAGTAGAATGTCACTAGCATGCGATGCTAGTCATGAGGAAGTGCTATGTAGAGGATGTTGAGAAGCAGCGCCGTCTGTCTCTACCAAAGAGTTGCCTAGAAGCTACAAAGGGACGAAAATCTGAGCCAGGTTAAGGTGAAACGAGTATAGTCTTTCTGAGTGGTATTGAGTGTAGCCTCAACTTCCCCTCGGGTAGGCCACGTCTGGTTGAAGCGCCTTAACCCACTAGACCATCAGGCGTCCATTTGCCCACATAGCAGTGTAGTGAAGGGTTTCCTAGACCACAAGACACTATTTTGCTTGTCACACAGTGCAGAGAAGCCTGAAGATACCACTACATTAAATGAGTAGATGTGTGCACCCTGTCCTACAAAAAAAAAAAAAAAAAAAAAAAAAAAAAAAACTATACCTCAGCATTATGATCACTCTTACCAAATTATAGATATGATAGACTAGGCAGGTGAAAGAAACAAAAAATAAAATAAAATAAATGAGATAAAAACGTCCTGAGGTCGAAGTGGTTAGGGGTTTGATGGATCTCGGTGAAGTGGAAGATGAAAGGAGTTGGAAATGTTGGGAAAGAATTATTGGCATTTTTGGGGTGGAAAGTTTTGGGTACTTTGAAAGAGTTCTGTAGACATGATGTGAAAATATATTATATACTTTGGGAGTTCGTATAGATTGGAAATTCTGGGAAAATATATTAGGCAGTAGTGGGATAATTCAGGAAAGTTTGAGTGTTTGAAAATCTTATTGGGCACAGTATATGATGCGGAAAGTAAAGCATTTTGTTGATTTGAGATTTAAAGGGAGCTCAGATGGTTGCAAAAACTACTGACATTGCATTCCTAAAACTTTGGAATTTTTTTTTTTATCTATATATGTTGTCAAAAAATTAAATAGTGTGTGGATTTAATCTTGTGAATTAGTGTAGATATAAGTAAAAATATTCGAGATGAGAAAACTGAAGGAATGTTACGATTTTTCTTATTACTTTATTGCAGTGTAAATAAACATTGATATTATAGAAGATCAGAGGGGTATGGGTTCAATAAATTCAAAAGATAAGTTGATTAAATACTTGAAAATATATTTGAATTTGAAGAATAGAATTTGTTTATTTGGCGATGTGTATACTAGATAGATTAACTGGTTTTGTGGGGAAAATTTATTCTTATGATTAGAAAAAAGAATGAAGAAATTGGCTTCCTGATTAATGATAATATGACACGGTTTAGAAAAATATGGAAGCGCCTAAAATTTTAATTTGTATAAATATAAGTGATTAAATGAAGCTAGGAGTAAAGATCTCTCTCTCTCTCTCTCTCTCTCTCTCTCTCTCTCTCTCTCTCTCTCTCAAAAATGAAAGTACCAATTTAGTTTAGTTTGAATTATTATTGTTATTATTGTTATTATTATTATTATTATTATTATTATTATTATTATATTACCGGTATTGTTATTTTTATCATCATCATCATCGTCATCACCATCATCATCATCATCATCATCATCATCATCATCATCATCATCATCATCACCACCATCTTCACCACCACCACCATCATCATCACCATCACCATCTAACCCAGTCCTGCAAAAACCGTAACGCAAAACATGAAGGTCAGGAGCGGCCACCGTAAAACGAGAGCTACCTTAAAACTTTAGAGATACAAGAGTAAAATGGGAAAATGCTGGTCAGAAAAATGAAAAGGACCGTACGTGGAGATTGTTCCTGGATAAAACGGTGTAACGGGAAATATTTTGTACCGATGTATAATTGTGCTCTGTAGCGGTGATATTTTTGTAACCCTCAAAGTGCTGTGATTTTTTTTTAATTTTTTTTTTTGAGGGTTTGGGTCAGCATGGGTAATTTAATCGGCATCTTTAATATCGTCATTATTATTGTTAGTATCATCTCCATCATCGTCACCATCGTCGTCATCGTTATCATCATCATCATCATCATCATCATCGTCGCCTCTCCGAACCTCTTCTTCCCACCCAAGAGAGTAATAAAATAAGATCCAAAGAGCAAGTGAAAATCTAATAGAATGAGAACCATCACCATATGCCAACTTAAAAATGGGCCATGCACTCACCATTCAAGCCATCGGAATCCAGAAAAGAAATATATGAAAAGAGTTGGAAATGCTGTCAATATGCCCCACCAGTTCGAAATTCCTTTTTTTAATTGAACAAAATTAGCTAAAAATTAGTAAAAAAAAATCGTGACCTTGTACTGAAGAGGTTAAGAAATAGAAAATAAAGGTGATGAATCTGTTAGCCTACCTGTATTTTAATTGTTGTTTTTATGTATATTTTATTAATTAGATAAAGAGGGTAAAGGTGAAATTTAAAGATCAAACAGGGAGAGACGTGACATTAAGAAGAAAATGTACTGTTTGCCTGTTAAGTAATTATTTTTTCTTATTTTCTATTGGATTCTTTTTTTTGTTACTGGCTTCACTGCATTTTCATTTTTCATGTCATATATATTGATTTGATATGTATATTTTATGTGCCTTTTTGACGTGTTTATATGATGTGTTTTTTTGATGTTTTTATATGATATGTGTTCATTTGATATTTGTTTATTGATGTGTTTATTATGTTTATTTGATGTATTTATTGGAAGCGTTTTTACGATGTCTTTATTTGATATGCTTATTTGATGTTCATTTGGCGTGTTTTTTTGATACCGTATGTGTTTATTTAATGTGCTTATTTGATGTGTTTATTTGATGTTTTTTGCGTTTATTTCTGTGTTTTATAATGGATTTTTATTTGTTACTAGCGGTACTGTCTTTTCGCTTTTCAGTTCTGTGTAGGGAAAAAGAATATTGTTGTTCAGCTGCACCAAAAGAGAATCGCCTACTCGTTACAGCACGGGATTTTGTTTATTTTATGTATTTTTATTTATCTGTTATTTTTGTACTTTATATTTTTCCCAATAGATAAATTTGAAGAACATAATTTTCTCCAACACAGCTTTTGTTTGTTTATTTATTTATTTATTTATTTCTATTAATTGATTTACTTACTTATTTTTACTTTATTTTTTCATCCACAAGATCAGTTTAAAGAACTTATTAAATGGCTTTCCATTGAACGGGTTAATGAAGACTTTCTCACGCCCCTCAGGTTAAGAAATTACTCCCTAGCTCAAGGAAATCGTCTGGAGGAAGCAAGAATGAAAATAAACGGCATGGGAGCCAGATAGTGCGTTTATATTCTAACGCGTCTATGTGTGTGTGTGTGTGTGTGTGTTTAAGTAGATGTCCAGTCTCTTCCCATGCCTTCATAGAAAACAAGGCAATTGAATACCCAATCCTGTGATGTCCATGCCATTGTCTGCGAATTACAAAATCATATTTCTGCGTCATAAAGGAAGCTAGTATACCAGTGCAATAGCCACGTGACCGCAGTGGTGGCATGTGCGATGAAATACTGTATACGGACGCACCTCCACAGCATAAGACGGCCGTGACCGCTTAGGCATGATTGGATGTGTGTCAAGAGTAAAGAAATATACTTGAGAAGGGGTGATATACTAGGATGCACTCAGCGATTCGTAGTAATAGTAGTAGTAGTAGTAGTAGTAGTTTCTGGGGGGTTCTGATCCTCCCTAGAAATAATGGTGGAAATTTTTATATATTGGAGACAGTATCAAGGAAGCAGACTAACTGACATGAAGTTTCGTTGACATCCGTGTGCTCACCTGGGAAGTTTGATGCATGTTCCTGAAATAGCCTAGGAGGAGTGAAGGCACCGACACACAGACAGACAGGCTGAATCTCGAGCAGCGGTATAGGGTGGGCTGCCGAAAATAATATCCTGCCCCTGGATTGATAGCGTTTGTTAGTGAAAGAATAAGACGTACAGACAGACACACGGATAGGAAGAATGAAAAAAACAGAGGCTTGTAGAGAGAGAGACATGCAGGTTAAAATAGAAAATGAAAGGTTATAAAAAACAGAACAGACTGACAGATAGACCGAAAAGCAGATAGACCAACACAGAATAATCCATGCCCTACCGTAAATATACACACACACACACACACACACACACACACACACACACATATATATATATATATATATATATATATATATATATATATATATATATGTTTGTATATAATGGTGATTTACTGTATATGTATCGACCCGGGCAGAGAATGATGGGCACTGGTGGTGTATCTCATTTCTCTCTCTCTCTCTCTCTCTCTCTTTCTCTCTCTCTTCTCTCTTTTTTTTTTTTAATCTGTTTTTGTGTTTGTTATCCCCTAACATTCCTTTCATTCTGTATAATTATTTTTTATCATCCCCTCTCTGTTCTCTCAACATCCTTCTCCCCCTCCCCCTTCTCCCCCTCCCCCTTCTCCCCCTTCTCCCCCTCCCCCTTCTCCCCCACTCGCACCCCTCCCCATTTAGTCCCTCTCACTCCATACCTTTCAAATCCATCGCAGGCTTGGGCAGGGAGTAGGGTAGTTTATGTATCTGATATTTATTTAACATTCTCAACACCTTCAGTATCATGACGCATTTTTTATTTTATTCTTCTCCCAGACGATTGTATTAGTTTAGAAGAGACCTTTTTATTTATTTTTTATTTAATCTTTTTGCAGTGGAGTTAGATATAGCCTTCATTAACCTCTTCACCACCAGAGGGCTTTCCTAAGTTGAAGAAAATCGCCTTATAATAGCAATAAATAAAAGCATGTTATCGGGGTGAAAGGGTTAGCCAATACGTCACGAGACTCAGCCAGATGTTCAAACAATACCCCCGCCAATACCATCACACCAGCCGCGAGTGAAACATCCCTAGTGTGTATTCAGTATGACCCACCAGTATGTCAAAGAATGCCCCCGCTAATACCAGCACACCAGTTAAGAGTGGGGCAGTCCTAGTATGTAATCTGTATGGGCGGTGGTTATTAATGTCGAAGTGGTGACAAGTGAAGGTGTGTATGGGCGGTGGTTATTAATGTCGAAGTGGTGACATGTGAAGGTGTGTGGCACGTAGAAGGAGTGCCGGGTCTCAGGGAACGGTCTGTTTGGCTCATACCCAGAGTAGGAAACATGGGAAAAAAAATCCATTCTCTGATCTGTTATCTCTTCCCCTCCCCACTCTCTGTTTCCACTCCTTTCCTCCCTCTCCCCACCCCACTGTCTCCGAAATCGTCCCTTTCCCTACCCTTCCTTAGCGTTTCCCCCACTTCTTTCCTCCTGCCCTCCATCACTGTATCCTAAACCCTCCTTTCCCCCTCTTTCTCCCTAACCCCCAACAGTTTCATTCTGTTACCTTCTCCTGCTGTCTTTTTCTCTTTCCCGAACCCTTCCCCGTGCTTTCCTTTTCTACATCTTATACAGTTAAATATTAGAGTCTTCTCTGTCCCCGTGCTTTCCTTTTCTACATCTTATACAGTTAAATATTAGAGTCTTCTTTGTAACAAACCCGGAAAGGACTGTTAGGTCTACTGCTGTTTGCTGTCTTTTGTACAACTTTATACTCCTTCCCCAGGCCTCCCACGCCTCTGCCTTTCATCCCATAACTTTCATTTCTTCCACACCACCTTTATCTTTATTCTCACGCCTTCATCATATCCCCCTTTCTTCCCAAACTTTCGCCTCCTCTACCCATTCCTTTCTCATCCCATCTCATTTCGTTTTTTTAACCATCCCATCCTTACCTTTTACCCATCTCCCAACAGTTCCCCTCTCCATCCTTTCCTTCAACTCCCCATCCTCTTCCTTTTTATTTATTTATTTATTTATTTTACATTCCATTCCGTACCCTCTCTGGTCCCATCACACACTCATATCCCACACACTCCCCGTCCCTCCCTCCCTCTCCTCACCTCCCCTTCCTTTCCATCTTTCTCCCTTTTCCCTCTCACCCCTATTCCCTCCTAACCCCCCTTCCCCTCCAAACCCCCCTTCCCCCTCCTTACTCTCCCTCTCCCTCCGTACCCCCCTCCCCATCCCTTCCCCTCCATGCAGTAGCAAACATTTACCCAATATCAGAGTGGGAGGGTGAATTGACAACCTGATATTTGGCCATTCTGTCGTACATTTTACACACACACACACACACACACACACACACACACACACACACACACACACACACACACACACACACACACACACACACACACACACACACACACACACACACACACACACACACACACACACACACACACACACACACACTTTATTGGGCATGTAGAAGAGTGAGTTTTTCGTGTGTATGAGTCTGTTCGTGTATGAGACAGACAGACAGACAAACAGACACAGTTAAAAGAAAGAATGTGTATGGGTGTGAGAGTTTAATTTTACCTGTAGGAGAGGGCAAGGGGAGGCTGGGGGTGACAAGGGAAAGAGAGAGAGAGAGAGTATTTGTTAGCGAAATAATATATCGATACACGAATGTTGAGAGAGAGAGAGAGAGAGAGAGAGAGTATTTGTTAGCGAAATAATATGTCGATACACGAATGTTGAGAGAGAGAGAGAGAGAGAGAGAGAGAGAGAGAGAGAGAGAATCAATGTGTATGTATTTTCGAGTGGATGTGACCGTCAGAAAAGAAGCTTGCGGTTTAGTACGAGTATGTGTTTTTGCGTCGTGTGTGTGTGTGTGTGTGTGTGTGTGTGTGTGTGTGTGTGTGTGTGTGTGTGTGTGTGAACTGCATATGTGCTACTTGTGATAATTAAATATTTGCTTTTGAATGTGCCTTTATTCCTCTGTGTAATACTTAACATTACCTTTTAGCAATGGGTACATTTTGGAAGGTAAAGGGACTATAATCTGTCAGTCCTTTTACTGTATATATATATATATATATATATATATATATATATATATATATATATATATATATATATATATATATATATATATTGTAGTTACAACAGAACGGAGGAAAGAAAAACAAATGAGTAAAAAAAAATAATCCATACACCAGATTACTGGTGTCCTCTGTTCATAAAATATCTGTAACAGTTAGACTTGAACAGTTGTGGGTTGAAATTTGGAGGAAAACAACTCTGGGGAAGCGAGTTCCAGAGAGATGCAGTTCGGGGAATAAAAGATTTCTGATAGGCAGAAGTTCTGCAGTATGGTTGAGTGACATTCCAGTCATGAGCACTACCAGATGCCCGTGTAGCACGAGGGAAGGCATGGAGAGGTGGCACCATGGATGCAACTTCGTCTGAGCATTTGCCAAAAAAATATCTGTAAAATAATGCAAGGGAGGCAACATTCCTTCTTACTTGCAGGGGAGGTAGTTTATATGTAATGGCAGGGTTGTTAATGATTCTAACAGATTTATTCTGAATTTTGTCTAGTTATCTTAATGCAACCTCTCCACAACCATTCCACAAGGGTGAGCAATATTCAAGCTGAGAGCGCACATGACTCTTATAAATTATAGCTAGCTGCTCATCGGCGAAGAAGTTAGCAAGTGATCTGACATGAGAGGTCCAGCTGAGGGCACTGTTAAGTGAGACACCAAGAATTTCAAAACTTTTGGAGATGGGAATATTAGTAGCACTGAAGGTAATGTACGAATCTGGCAATATCTGTCTATTAGTAAACTGTATATATTTAGTTTTACTAGCATTAAAAGAGACAAGGTTGTTTTGTCCCCATTCACTGATTGTAGATAGATCTTGATTTATGGAGATGGCTGTACTGAGTTGAGAGGTAGAGATATTAGACTTTGTAAATGGATGTCTGAGTGTGAATGAACTATGTAGTGTTGAGTCATCTGCATATGAGTGAATGGGATTGTGAGTGACAGATAAGAGATCATTAATATGAACCAGAAATAGGGTTGGCGCCAGAACTGATCCCTGCGGCACGCCGGCGTTAATTGAGTGGAAATTCGAATATACATCATCTACTTTTACTCTTATTTTCCTGTCACTAAGATAAGAAGAAATCAAAGGAACAAAAGACGTTAGTCCATAGCAAGGGAGTTTGGACGGCAGGGAACGGTGCCATACTCTGTCGAAAGCTTTAGAGATATCAAGAGCTACTGCATGAGTTTCTCCAAAAAGATCAATTGATTGATGGATGGTATGAGTTAAGAGATTGAGTATGTCAATGGTGGATCTTTCTTGGCGAAAACCGTATTGTCTATCACTAATTAAGTTGTTGGATTCAAGATGTTTAACAATATGCTTATTAATTAAAGTTTCAAATACCTTACCAAGAGAAGATGTGACAGCTATTGGTCTGTAATTGGAGGGGTCAGACGAACTTCCTTTCTTCGAAACTGTATGTGTATATATATATATATATATATATATATATATATATATATATATATATATATATATATATATATATATATATATATATATATATATATATCCCTCATCGTTGTTGCACCAACTTACAATATCGACATGGACAAGATTGTCATGGAATACTCAGTTCCATATATGCCATTAGCAAAATCTCCTACATATCCAGCTTTATTTCCCGCCACATCAACACCTTCCCAAGCTGTCGTCATTAATATCCTAAATATCGAATGCCTATACTATATTACAGCTTACATATGAGACGTGTGAATGAGATATGCGACAGCCCTACGTTGAGTGGAAAGGACCCCATGATTCATTCAGGTGCAATTTGTAGAGTAAATAGTCCCACGTGGCGCCCGGTCAGCTGTGTTTACATTGGCCATATTTGGAGAGCCTACCACGTGCTTTTGTTGACGCTTGAATTACATGGAGTGGTGGGGGGACTTTCGTTTACCTTTGTCCCATCATGTCCTCGTTTTTCTTAATTCCAGTTTCCATTTGGGGGGATTTTTTAAATTTTGTTGGCGTTGTACTTGTTGTTCATGTTGTTGTCGACTTTTTGTGATGTATTTGTCATTCATCTCTCTCTCTCTCTCTCTCTCTCTCTCTCTCTCTCTCTCTCTCTCTCTCTCTCTCTCTCTCAGCCTACCTAGCTTTCTCTTCCTTCCCTTTCCTTTTCTTCCATCCTTCCCCATCCCTTTCCTATCCCTCATCCCTCCCTCTACTTTCACCATCATTATACCTGACTCCTTCCCTCCCTATCCCTTTCCTTCATTTCCCCTTCCCCCTATTTCTTCACAGTCATATATTCCTTCTCTCCCTCCATTCCCCTCTCCCCTCTCCCTCCCACTTACCAATAGCCCTCTTCCCCCCTCCCTCTCCCACCTCCCCTCTCCTTCTCCTCCCTTTCCCTCCCCCTCTTTTCCCCTCATCTTCCCCACCAAACTTGAAATCTCAAAATAAACTTCGCCATAAGGTCCGGTTCTTTGGCCGGATCCGTACGGCTGTGTCTGGAATGCCGGTACCTGGTTGAGAGAGAGAGAGAGAGAGAGAGAGAGAGAGGGGGGGGGGAATGGAGGGACGACTAAAAGAGCTACGAAGATTGGAAGGGGATTGTTAGATTGATAGATAAATACATGCATAGAGAGAGATAGATAAAGACACATAGATGAAGACAAGCAGCTCGACAGATTTGCTAGACAGACAGACAGATAGACACAGACAAACATACAAACAGATACAGATAGTCAGAGGACAGATAGATAGAAAGATTGAGTTGGGAAAGGCGTGATGGGGCAAGCGGTGAGGGGGATTTATGGCAGTGGGAGGGGGAGGTTGGGGGGGAAGAAGAAGGAGAGAGGGGGGCTGAGATGAGACGGAGATGAGCCGAATGGTGGAAGAATGTGTGTGTGTGTGTGTGTGTGTGTGTGTGTGTGTGTGTGTGTGTGCATTTTTTCCTCGTGATTATCCTTGTGCTACATTTTTCTCCTTCGTAATGAGTCGTCTTAATTATTCTCCGTCGTGGATGCATTTTTTCGTGGAGCATTTTCTCTCGCCTAATACGTTTCTTGATGCGTCTTCACTTTAGCAGCTTCACTATGATGACGTGGCGCTGACGAGGAGCCTACATGTGGTGGCGCTGATGAGGAACCTGCACGTAGTTGCGCTGTGCACCCTGGGCGGAGCGAAGTAGTTACGGCGTCCACCCGGAAGCCAAATATCTTCATTATCCTCCGCACCTCGCCGTGGAGAAGGACCCTGGCGAGGTGCTGTCTGCCATAAGGGTAAGTCCTGTCGTCTCTGCTGTCTCCTCTTTAAACTATGAAAATCAGTGTGGTAAATCCGATGTGTAAGATGTTGATGACGTGGGTATGTGGCCAAATGAGGTCATCTGTGTCGGATGCTGCGGATTCATCACACTGATTTCCTAAGTCCATGGAGAGAAGAGCAGGAGAGGTGACGGGACTTTCGATGCCTACTATACATCTCCGACAGCCCCGCAGAGGTAGTTACTTACCTGTGGTCGATGGGTTTGTTCGGCCAGACAGACGGAAATTAAGTAGGAAAAACAACAGCTTCTTTAACGTTTTAGTTTTCATTACTCCTACTAGCGATGATTATTTTCAACTAAAGAAAGGCATCACCCACTTGAGAGGTCAGTGAAGGTTTCTATATCCGTCTATCTCCAAAAAAAAAAAAAAAAAAAAAAAAAAAAAAGAGAGAGAGAGAGAGAGAGACAGCCCCTCTATAAAATCCTCATGAACATTTAGGTCCTTATTTATGACTGTCAGTATCTAGTGTCTACATTTTCAGTTTTTAGATTTGAAGGTAATGATTCCTTGGGCTTGAATGATGAGTGAATGTCTTTGTGGCCCATTATACTGATAGTTCTCCCGCTGTTACGGCTTTCTCATTCTATTTTTCTTGATCGTACCTTATCCCGTCTTACAAGTGGCAGTTTGAGTTGGGATGATGATGATGATGATGGTTTATTATTATTATTATTATTATTTCACTATGTATTTCATGGTAATGACTATGACAATGATTTATCAAGTAAATGTTTTACTTGTTACTTTTATGTATTGTCTTTGCTGTTTTATTGGTTATTATTTTATTATTAATTGTCAGTATCATCCATTCTCTCTCTCTCTCTCTCTCTCTCTCTCTCTATCACCGTATCTCGCCTCATCTGCTTTTACGGTCGAAATTCCTTGAGACACAACAGTAAAATAACCCTAAAGGCGGGCGCGTGGAGGGCAGGGAGCTGTAAAGAGAGAGAGGAGGGAGGGGAGGAGGGAGGTAGGAGAGGAGGAGGGAGGTAGGAGAGAAGAAGGGAGGTAGGAGAGAGGGCGGGAGGAAGGGAGCTAACAAGGAAGGAAGGAAGGGAGGATGCGGGCAAGCAAGCAAGTAAGGAAACAAGCAAGGAAAAGAAAAATGGAAGGAGAAAGGAAGGAATGTAGGAAGAGAAAGAAGTAATGAACGAAGGGAGGAAATTAAAAGAGGGGCAAAAGAAGGGAGTGAACAAGAGAGGAGATACGGAATGGGACGAGAGGGAGGAAGGGAGGGAGGTTGAAGTAGGGGAAAGAGGAAAAGTGAAAGGAAGCAAGGGAAGGGAGGGAAAGAGGGAAAGTAGAATGGAAAGGGGAGGAGGAAGGGAGGGAGGCTGAAATGGGGGAGGGATGAAAAGAGAGAGGACTGAAGGGATGGGACGGACACAGAGAAAATGAGGAAGTGAGGAAAGAGATGAAGGAGAGGGGGGGGGGTACATAGGAAATACAAATAAGAGGACACCTATTTGGCTGTAATGAGGTTAGCTGCTGGGGTAAAGTAGTTAACCTGTGATAAAGATCTAAATTACACGTGTGAGCAAAGGGTAGCAATGAGGAAGGCTCTCCCCCGCCCACCAGCCCCTCCGATACATTAAGCGAAATTGTTGCCTTTCTCATGAACACAACGCACATGAACACAATGCACATGGACTCACAAAGGCATGGTGACAATCGGAGCATGTGCGCACATCATCGCTGTCATCAACATCATCATCATCATTATCATCATCATCAATGTCATCATCATCAATCATCATCTTCATTGTCGTCGTCGTCATCGTCATCATCATCATCATCATCATCATCATCACTATCATCATATACTTTAATTAGCTGTTTGCCTGTTCCATCCATTCCCAGCAAATTTCGGATTCTCATCATGCCATCGTATTTTCTTCCTCCTACTCCATCTCTGGATCGCGACTTCACTTACTTTGTCCATCTGTTATGTCTCGTCTTTAACAGAGCAAAAATGTGAGTGTGGTTACGCATCCCCATTTCTGCATTTTGATTGTAGTAATTCCATCCTCTGTTGTACTTTCATCTGTTCTCTTATCCAGGAAAATATCTCTTTAACTCTCCATGTGAAACCTAACATAATCCTTTCAGTTCTTCACGTTCCAAGGATTTTGTTAGACTCTATTTTTCCGATTCGCAAGTTAAAGGAAAAAGAAAGCACTGAAGAAATGCCCGTCGCTTTTATAGTAACGGCTTATGCTTGTCTTTTTTGTAGTTACCTACGGTAGTTCACCAAAAGCCCAGTACAGTATCTTATTTCTGTTCTTCACGTGATTTCATTGTCATGGACTGGGTCTGCCGAAATTACCTGCCTTAGATATGTTTATATATTAACGACAGGTTGAATAACATCTTATTGTAAAGCACCCTCATCTGTGTGGGGATCGAACCCACCACGTCTCTAAGGTGAAGAAACTAATAGCCGAGAATGGAACACTTTTCGTCTGATCCCTCACAGTGGACCTGCCCAGTATGGTAGCACCTGACTAGTATAGCTCCACTGATCACTGGGATGCACAAGCTTCTCCGCCTCGGCAAGGCAGTGTTCCTTAGGAGAAGAAAATTTTGATGGTTGGTGTGGCCGAAAAATAATGTTAAATCGAAAAGGTAACTGGTATGTGAAAGAAACCGAAAGACGAGTTACGAAAAAAAATGTGTGTGAGTGTGGCGTGATCACGGCCATTGGTGCACCTCTGTCCCCAGCTGGTCCAGGTCCCACTGGCTGAGGTACTCCTCTAACTCCTCACAGGTTGGGACATAAAATGGGGTGTCCGTCTGGGGTGAGGCGGGGTGCAGTTCACAGAGGGCATCCGGGGCGTCAAAAAGATGTGTTGGAGTGAGGTGTGGCAGGTGTGTGGGAATCTCTGTCATCAAGTGGTGAACGGCTTCCCAGGAAGGTGAGGGCAGGTTATGGAGGAGGGAGTCAGCCGGGGTAGGTGTGAGGCGGGGCTGGGGTGGGGCAGACACATCCTCTAACACAACACAACACATCTCCTCCATCACACCAACAAACACATAAAACCGCCACCCGTGGCTCCCCATCCTCGACTCAACCCGCACCCCGAGACGCTTCAACAGCTGACTCACTTCATGAATCGAAGCACAGGAAATTTGGCGATCCTGGGCAAATGTTTGATATTGGAGGTAAAGTACGTCACGGGGAACAGTGTGTTGCTTACTGGATGTAAGCCTGTAGTTCAGAGACAAAAACTCCAACAACCCCTCCTTGCCCTCAAACTGCAGCTCTGGCCGCATTGCTGGACTATCTAGATTTACTGATGGGTCTCCAATAATAACTTATATATCGGAAATGATATGTAATAAACTATTTGATTACGCACGTCAGAGGTGCGTGTGCGCTCTCAACGCTTTCTGAACGTCAGATGATCCATGGAAGCATGACGGGGCCTTATATAGCTTTGGTGGAGCCTAAAAACAGCCCTAAGTAATGTGAGAGAAAATGTACCTAAATACCGCCCGGGATTTTTAGACAAATGTAGAAAACAAACAGGAAGAAAGGAACCTAACAGAAGACCAGTAAGCATGGCGAGAAATCTTACAGAAAATGTACAGCAAAAAAAAAAGATTCTTAGAGAGAAGGAGAAGAATAAAAAGCCCGAAGAACCGTAGAAAAATTGAATCCTAGAATGGACCAAGGAAACAATAGAGAAGGTGTGAAAAAAAAAAAAAAAAAACGAGGAAACAGTAGAAACTACGATGTGCCGAGAAAACAGGCAAGAAAACAACAGAGAAGATATGCTTGGAAAAAAAAAACAAAAAAAAATCGAGGAAACAACAGAGGAGATTTGCTAAAAAAAAAAAAATTACTCAAGGGAATAATAGAGAAGATGTACTAAAATAACACCCAAGGGAACAATAGAAGAGATGCACTAAAAAAAAAACACCCAAGGGAACAATAGAAGAGATGCACTAAAAAAAAAACACCCAAGGGAACAATGGAGAAGATGTACTAAAAAAACACCCGAGAACAATAAAGATGTACTAAAAAACACCCAAGAGAACAATAGAGAAGGTGTACTAAAAAAACACCCAAGAGAATAGTAGAGAAGATGTACTTAAAAAACACCCAAGGAAACAATAGAGAAGATGTACTAAAAAAAAAAAAAAAAAAGAAACAATAGAGAAGATGTGCAGAAAAAAATAAAAAAAACAAGGACGCAGTAGAAAAAATGTGCTGAAAAAAACACCCAAGGGAACAGTAGAGAAGATGTACAAAAAAAAAAAACATTAAGGGAACAATAGAGAAGATATGATGAAAAAGAAGAACAATAGATAGATGTGCAAAAAAAAAAAAAAATCAAAAGAACATTAGAGAAGATATGCCGTGTCAACAGATTAGGTGATGCGGTGATGGTGTCGCACAAAACCCTAAGAAGACCCTTTGAAGACCATAAGAAAGTCGTAAGAAGACCCGAAGAAAGCCGAAGAAGACCCTTTGAAGACCCCAAGAAAGCTCGAAGAAGACCCTTTAAAGACCCTAAGAAAGCTCGAAGAAGATCCTTTGAAGATCCTAAGAAAGCTTGAAGAAGACCCTTTGAAGACCCCAAGAAAGCTAGAAGAAGACCCTTTGAAGACCCCAAGAAAGCTCGAAGAAGACCCTTTGAAGACCCCAAGAAAGCTCGAAGAAGACCCTTTGAAGACCCCAAGAAAGCTGGAAGAAAATCCTTTGAAGACCCTAAGAAAGTCTTTAAAAATCCTAGGAATGCCCCAAATGACCGAAGGAAGCCCTAAAGATGATCCAAAAGAGACCCAAAATCGACAGAAAGAAGACCCAAAGATGACTCTAAGATGCCCCAAAGACGACCCAAGGAAGACCCAAAGGCGACCCGAGGAAGACCCAAAGATAACCCAAGGAAGACCCAAGGAAAACCCGAAGCCGACCCGAGGAAGACCCAAGGAAGACCCCATGAAAACCCTAAAAAGGTCCTTTACAGACCCATGCCGTCCTCTGCCTTCACCCTCTCAATTCCACTCGTCTTGCTACTGTTTTTATTTAGTTTCGTAAATTGAGAGAGAGAGAGAGAGAGAGAGAGAGAGAGAAATGTTGTTGCACATGTGTTAATGATAAACGATTCTTTGTACTCCAGCATACTAAGACAAAAAAACATTAAGAAGCAGCAGCAACGACAACAATGACGACTGCAACAACGACAATTACAACTACAACTACAACAACTACTACAACAACAACGACAACCCCGTAACAAGCCAATTAGCCTGTATTAACTGCCCCATAACAACAGCAGCAGCCACTTCGCCGAACTACCTTTGTTGAGGACACTTCACATACGCACAGCTGGACCATGTGTGTGTGTGTGAGAGAGAGAGAGAGAGGGCGGGAGATGTATATGTTTGTGTCTGTTTACGTGTGTGTGTGTTTGCGTTAGTAATGGTGCAAGTTTGTATGTGTGTGTGTGTGTGTGTGTGTGTGTGTGTGAGAGAGAGAGAGAAAAAGAGAGAGAAAGAGAGAGGGAGGGAGGGAGATGTATGTGTTTGTGTCTGTTTACGTGTGTGTGTGTTTGCGTCAGTAATGGTGCAAGTTTGTGTGTGTGTGTGTGTGTGTGTGTGTGTGTGTGTGTGTGTGTGTGTGAGAGAGAGAGAGAGAGAGAGAGAGAGAGAAGAGAAGAGAAGAGAGAGAGAGATGGAGGGAGGGAGATGTATGTGTTTGTGTCTGTTTCCGTGTATGTGTGTTTGCGTCAGTAATGGTGCAAGTTGTGTGTGTGTGTGTGTGTGTGTGTGTGTGTGTGTGTGTGTATACAATATGTAGAGGCTCTCCAAAGCTCACCTCTCACAAAAGCTCCATCCAAACAATTATCCTTTGCCTAATGTTCGTTTCTATGGGGTGACTTGAATCGCTCGGCGTAAACTGAAATCAAATAAACTTATACACGCACGGCCAAAATGAGAGAATCACGACGTTCTCTCTCTCTCTCTCTCTCTCTCTCTCTCTCTATCTCTCTCAAAAAAAAAAAAAAAAAAAAAAAAAAAAAAAAAGTTCCTGTTCTCCTACTCTCTCAAAAAGCTCCATTCTTATTTCTCAGAGCTCTAAATCAGCAGAATCCCCCCCACACACACACACAAGTCCCCCGTTCCTAGAGTTATTCCTTCCATTACGAAGCAAAAAGTATATTTCTCGTTTCTCCAGTGATCTGCATCTTCCTATTTCCCCAGCGCCTTATCTCCAAAAAAAAGAGATATGTTTTCATTCCCAAAGCTCTACAAGTCAGTGGGATCCTGTACACTCACCCACACCCAACCCTCCTCCTCCTCCTTCTGTAATCTCAAAAACCTTTATGCTCTTTTCCTCAGCTCTAAATCCTCCCCAATCCCACCTTATTCCCACTCCCCATCCCTTTATTTCCAAAATATTCTGTTTCATTTTTTTTCCCATAAACATCAGCATCATCCTATACCCCCATCTTTCCCCCCATCCCCCCACCCCCATCCGGAGAGCTTTGGCACGTTAAGATGACGAGCTCACCTTTGTTGCCTCGTAAACACAAAACAACAAACAACAAACAACAACAACAACTTCCGGTCGTGTCGTAAGCTTGAGTCTCGAGGGAAGTTGTCGCAATTTACGTCAACTCTCAACAGGCCGTTCTTGACCATGTTGAACTGGGATTTTTTGGGGGTAGGAGAGTTAGAATAAAAGAATCCAAATCCATAAAGAATCCAAGTCCAGAAAGAATCCAAAATAAAGTTGTTTTTTTCTCATCCCGGTTGCTTAGAGGGGAAGTAAGAGTGAGTGAAAATTTTAAATATTACTTTTTGGCTTTCATTTTAAGATTTATTGACGTCAACTCCCTGCATTTATTTCTTGCCCATGTTGAACTGCTGCCTGTCAGGTGTAAGAAAAATAAATATAACTTCTAAAGCCATATTATGCTGAAGTGAGATCGATTTTAAAGAGGCTTGATAATACTTCCTGTTTTTCGGCACAACATTTTATGTCGAATTCGTCACCATTCGAACAGCACCTTTTCCTGAGCGATTTATTTTGCTCATTACACTTTACTGTCCTATTCTGTGTTATGTAAATCCTTGAAAACATCGCCATGATCCGCACGGATAACGTGCAAAAAATATTACCCAGCCCTATCCAAAAATAAATCGCTAAGGAAGAGGTGCTAGGGAGCCTGTTCTTGTCAGGTAAGGAAGCTGTCTAACACCTTTTTCTTAGCGATTTATTTTCCAGATTTTTTCCGGAGTACCTTGAACAACCTCTTCTTCTTCTTCTTCTTCTTCTTCTTTGTTGTATCTTTTTAATGGTGACAGATTACATGAATAATACACAACAATACATTGACGGAGCAGAATCCTAAACAAACTGGTAAGGAAGAAGTGTTTGTACGCTCCCAAATCGCGCAAGAAGTCCGCCCTTAGGCATGTATTTTTAAGGAGGCTCCCTGACACCTCTTCCTTAGCGATTTATTCTTGGATATAGCTGGTTTATATCCGTTCGTACGTTATTTACAAAGAGTATGACGGTATTAGAAGGATTTATGTAACCCAGAACAGGACAGTCAAGTGTAATAAACAAAATAAGTCACTGAGGAAAAGGTGTTAGGGAGCTTCCTTAACCACCAACATCCTGTCGTAATATTACCACTATAGGGAGAGAGAATATTACTAAATATAATTATTGTCTGTGGTTTCTTACTTACCTATACCCCTTTCACTGTAACTTGGCCTAAAACTGCCATGTCTCCTCCTTGACTGCCAAGCTGTGACCATAACAGAGGAATATGATGCTAGTCACGAGAAAGTGCGGTGAAATTGAAGAGCCATAGCATTGTCTTTTTATTCTAGTGAGCTACGTGAAATAAGTTTCAGGAAGACGGAAATCTAGGCCAAGTTAGCGTGAAAATACTACAATAACTAAATCGCCGCTTGTACTTACCATCGACACATTTTACACAAGATTATTCAAAGTACTATAATCCTTTCATCTTAACATGGCCCAGGTTTTTGTCCTTTTGCTACTTTTTTCCACGTAGCTTAGTGGCAGAAAAATGTCAGTGCTACGGCCCTACAATTTTTACGTAGCACTTCTTGACTGGCATCGTATTCCAGTGTTAATCCATTGTTAACACCTCCACGCTGATGATGGGGAGATGGCAATTTTAGGCCGAGTTTAAGTGAAAAGAGTATAGTAGACATCCTGATCAACTAATTACTAAAATACATATCTATAATTCATGAAGTTTGGTGAGATACTGATAAACCTATTTCTGACTCTAAAAGGAAGTAATTTAATGTGATAGAGAGTAATTCTGTTTCCCTTCTGACTCTGTGATAGGGAGTCAGAGGGTGTGATAGGGAGTAATTCTGTTTCCATTGAATGAAGTGACTCAAAGGACTGGACGCGACTCACCTGTTTTTGGTGTGTTGTTAGTCTGATGCGTGTTATTTGTATCCTTCATTTGGATTTTATCTTCTCTCGTCCTCCTCCTTGTTTTGTTTCGACGTTTACCATACCCCTCCTTCTTTCCTTTCCTTTCCTTTTTTCCTTTCCTTCTTTCCTTCCTTCCTTCCATCCTTCCTTCCATCCTTCATTCATTCTTTAATTTTTCATTTCTTGACAAATTCATTCAATCTGTCTTTCTACAATTTATTTTCCTCCTCCTCTCTTTACTTCCTTCCTCTCCTTCCATTCCTTCCATCTCCTCTCTTCTTCCTTTTGCTCTCTCCCTCCTCTCCTGCCTCCCAGTGGTTGCTTCCTCATCCTTTCCTCATTTTTCCTTTATTCCTTCTTCTATCTTTTTTTCTGTCTTTCATCCTTTTCTTCCCTCCCCACGTCACCTCTCTCCCCATACTACAAAATGCTCCTCCCCTCTTCTTCCTTCTCCCTTCCTCTTCCCCTCTCCCTTGCTCTTCGCCTATCCCCTTGTCGTCCCTCTCCCTCCTTCCTCCCTGCTTCCTTACTCCCTCTCTCTGTCATTCCCCTTTTCACCATTTCTTCCCCCCTTCCTCTTTCCTTCCCTTTTCTTTTCTTCTTTTCTCTTGTCTTCTACCGTCTTCCTCCCCTTCCTTATTCCTCATCATATCTTTCATCTTTCCATTTTCCTGCCTTTTATCTTTCTTCTTCACTCACCTTCCGTCCTTAGTTGTCCTCCTTCCTCCCATCTTCCCTTTTCCTTCCCTTTCCTTCTCCTGTATCCCCTCTCCTCCCTCTTCATCCTTTTCCTCTCCTCATTCTTTCCCTTTCATCCTTTTCAGTTTCTTCCCTTTATGTCTCAACTCCCTCACCTTCCTTCCCTATCTCC
The DNA here is from genome assembly GCF_032717465.1 of Coenobita brevimanus. Lineage (NCBI taxonomy): Eukaryota > Metazoa > Arthropoda > Malacostraca > Decapoda > Coenobitidae > Coenobita > Coenobita brevimanus. The sequence continues at coordinate 31,989,967 of NC_137043.1, read as the reverse complement.
TTGTTTTATTCCTCCGTCCTTCCTTCCTTCGTTGCCTCCCTCCGGCTCTCCCCTCCCCACCGGCTGGCCACTATCTTTCCTCTGGGCGGGCAAGTTTGTGCGTGCAGCGTGTGTGGGAGTGCAGGTTGCGTGCAGTTGCGTGCGTGCGTGTGCCGCTCCTACCTAACTTTTCACCCCCGCTAACTCTTAGGGGGCGTCAGCTGGCCGAGGGTGGGGGTGGAGGCGGGGGAGGAAGGGGGTGATTAAAATGAGAAAGGTAGGGAGAGAGGGAAGGAGAATGGGAGGAAGATGATGAGGAGGGCGAGAGGATGAGAGGGGGAGGATAGGAAATATGGGGAAGAGGGAGTGTGGGTAGGATGGAGATTATGGGAGAGGTAGTTAAAATGAAAAGCGGAGGGGAGGGGGAGAGGTAGGAAGAGAGAGAGGAGGAGGAGAGGAGTGGGTGAGTGGGAAAATTTGGGAGAGTAATTAAAATGAAAACGATAGGAGGGGGAGAATAGGCGTGGGGAAGAGAAGGGGAGGTGAAGAGGAGGGAAAAGGGCGAAAGGAGGAGAAGGTGGGGTTGATGATGGGGTAGGGAGTTTAGGGAAGGTTGAGGTGGGGAGAGGTAGATAAAGGGGAAGAGGTAGAGAGAGGTGGGAGAGAATTTGAGAAGGGGGTGGTGGGGTGTGGGAGAGAGAGTTAGGAGGGGGTGATTAAAATTCGAAAGGTGTGGAGGGGGTTGAACGGAGTGGGGGTAGAATGATAAGGAGAGTGGGAGGAGAGGGTGGGAGGAATGGAGAGAGGGTTAAGACTGGGGAGATGGAAAGGGGGTGATTAAACTAAAAGGTATGATGAGGGAGGAAAGAAGGTGAGAGGGAGAGGGGGAAGGAGAGTTGAGGACGGAGTGGGAAGAAGGTGGGAGAAAGTTGGGAGGGAGGCGATATTAAGATAAGAGGGGTAGGAAGACGAGAGGGGAAGAGGAGATGAGATGAGAAGGAGAAAAAGGGTGTGGGTGGGAGGGATTTGAGGGGGAGGGGGATTTAAATGGGAGTGGTGGGATGAGAGGTGTAAAGGAGTACAAAGGAAAGCAAACAGCAACAGGTCCTTTTGCGGCTGTTTGTTATAGGGAAGGATATAACTAACAAAAATATTCTGTGAGATGAGGACAGTGATAGAAAAGCTAGTGAGAGAGAGAGAGAGAGAGAGAGAGAGAGAGAGAGAGAGATCGGATGAGAGGAGAGGGTTAAACCTGGGAGTGGGTTAAGATGACAGTAAGGTAGATGAGTGGATAACGAAAAGATGAGAGGGAAAGAGTGTGAGCTAACATGAGGGAGACGTGGTAAAAAAACGAAACGAAAATACAGTCTTAAGATGTGAAGAGATTTAAGATAAAGTGTGTTAAGATGAAGATTAAGATGAAAGTTAAGATGTGAGGGAAACTTGTATGTACATCTTACAATATTTTGACCCCTGCAAACTCCAAGGGGGGGATACTTCTTGCAATATTTTGACCCCTGCAAAGTCCTGGGGGGGGGGGTCAGCTGGTCCGTGGGGAGGGGGAGAGGGGTGATTACAATTAGATGTTAAGATGAGGAAGGATGACCATGAGAGAAGGTCAAGATAAGTTAATATAAATAAGATTAAGATGAAAAGGGCTGAAGTGATAGGTAGAGATGAGAAGGAACAGTAAGATGAAAGGGTATTGAGTTAAAATGAGAGAGGTTAAGATGAGAGGAAAATTCAAGATGAAAAGGGTGAAGATGACACGTGTATGGCAGAAGAGGAAGAGCGTAATTATTAACAGCGATTAAGATGAGGCCATGTGAAGATGAGAGGGTGGGGTTGAAGATGGGAGAGAAGGTGACTTACTGACGAGGTTATGAGGAGAAAATTTTTGAGCAAAGGGGATTAAAGTGATAAGAAGTAATGAAGGGAGAATATAAGAGAAATGAAAGGGATTTAAGGCAGAATTAATCCCCCTTAAGATTATAATTATACTTTATTTTTTTCTTGTTAAATGCAGACGGTTTTATTGCATTTGGGGGATACTTTGTAGACCTAAGTTGAGCAAAATTATTGGGTTGGAAGAGATCATCATTTAGAAGGATTTAAAATTGAAAAGGATATAATTCCCCCAAGTAAATACATACATACATACATACATACGTAAAATCCTTCTCCCTCATCCTCTGTCTCCCTCTCCCAAAGTCATAAATCCTTCAGATAATACCTTTGTTCTTCGTTTTCCTCGCCTTTGCACTCCCTCCCTGAAAGTGCGTAATCCCTCTAATAGTCTCTGCTTTATCTGCTCTGGCTCCCTCGCTCTCAAAAAAAATAGTGTGTGTGTGTGTGTGTGTGTGTGTGTGTGTGTGTGAGAGAGAGAGAGAGAGAGAGAATAAAAAGCATTCCGAAGTTATCAAACAGCCTCAACCTCTCGCTCTATCTCTGAAAAGGATCTGTCGTGCATCATCATCATCATCATTATCATCATCATCATCCCCACACTCATTAGCTACCTTGTCCGCCTTCTCCACTTCGATCTGTTCTTGGTATCTTGTTCCGTACGATCATTATAGAGAAAGGCGATGTTGTGTTCCTTTTCACCAGCGACCTTCTTCGTTATCCGGATTTTGTTCCTTTTCCTCAACAACCTTCTTCGTTGTCCGTATTTTCCTACCATCCGTATAGAATTGTAAGGTTGTAGGACCGTCTCTCTGGATGTCTTGAACACCTGTATATAAGCTTCGTCTTCGTCTTCACCTGTTCTTAGAAGTGCCCTCACGACTGTTGCATAATCAGCTGAATCATGTTTTTTTTTTTTTTCGTACGCAGTTACTGTGATATTGAATGTTTCTGTAGTTTGTTTATTCTTAAATATTTTGTTACTTACGAGGACATAATATGATGTGGAGCAGCGCATAATAAATCCTGTTTGTTCTTTTGTTTGTCTTGCGTCAACTAGAGATTGATTTTGTTTGTGACGACTTGCACAGTTTGTAAATAAGCGTGAGAGGGGTCTTAGTGAACGATAGTGTTGAAAGGCTTCTTTTACATTAATTGTGAAACGGCATAATAGCTGTTTTCTTATGGGTATTGCTTTATAATGAAATATTTAGTAAAACTGCAGGTTTGCTTTTTTGTGTGTACAGTCGCTTGTATTGTTGATAAAATCGCTGTAAGACCATCTTCACGTCCTGTACCACTTCTAAATCCTTTTCGCAGCTGCCTTGATGTCTTCCACTGCAATAATCCCCCTTTCCTCCAGCAACAAGAAACAGCTCTTCACTTATATGTTGACAAATCTGTTTAAATTCCATGGCAGTAATAATAATGTATTTTTTTTCCTCTTTGATGTCTGGCAGAACGAAAAACAAATATCCCGGTTTCCACTTAGGATATACTGGATCTTTGTCTCTGTTATGAACCTTCTCCATTTCTTTTAGTTTTCATCATTTTTTTATTATAGTACTTTTAATTCTTCTACCCTCTTTTTTCCCTGTCGGAAATATTTTGTTACTTTACAATCTCCTTATCACTCCAAAATCTTTCTTTATGTTTCCTTAGAATTTCTACCCCCCTGAACTTGTGCTACTGCTCCCTTTTTCTGGACTTGTGAAATCACCATTCATTATTCTGTTCTGTGTTGTAATCTGTGTCAGTCATTACCCCGGAGTACGTCTTCCTTAATAGCATGATAAACTCTGATTCCATTTCTCTTACTAGGATTCGTTGTTTCCTTTATATTGTCTTGCATTCCTCTTCTTCGTCCTCTCACTCCATCTTCTAACAACCCATAATCCCAGACCCTCTCCGCGTGTCTCCTCCTCTTACTCCATCCCCTTAAAACCTGGATTACAAAACACCTCCGTCTGGCTTAACCTTCTCACCAAAATCTCAAAATTCATCTCAATCAGTCTGGTAAAAATAAATTAATAAATAAAAGTAGGGCGACCCTCTTCCTTGTCCTCACACTTTATCATCTAAAAAACAAAATTCCCAAACTCTTATGGTTACATCTTCCTCTCCATGTCAAAAAAAAAAAAAAAAAAAAAAAAAAAAAAATATCCGTCAGCCTCGTCCTCTCTCATCATCTCCCAAAAACCCGTAATTCCAAAACCCCTTCGTCTGGCTCCTCCTCGTCCTCCTACTCCATCTCCTGGAAAGACATACTCTGGCAAAAATACCGTCGTTTGGGTTTCACGGGAAGTTATGACAGAGTCTGAATTATGAGGTGAGCGTCCCTTGTAAGAATGTTCACCCTCCTCCCTCGCTCCAATTTCCCCCTCCCTCGTCCCTAACCCCCTCTTTCCCCTCCCCCTCTGCCCACTCCCCTTCCCTGTGTCCTACTCTGTCCCCCCTTCCATCTCTCCTGTGCCCCCTCCTGTTGTTCCCTTCCCCTTTCCCCTTTCGCTTCCCCCTTCACCTTCCCCCGTTCATATTCCCCAGCACTTGTCCTTCCCCCTCCATTTCCCCTTCCCCATCCTTTTTCTCCTTTCCCCACACCATCCCCCCCATCTGCATCCTTCTCTCTTCTCCCGGTACCCTTGCTCTCCCCTTCTTCTCTCCCCTACTCACTCCCCATCTTCTCTCCCCTACTCACTCCC
>NC_137043.1:31977881-31982881 GCF_032717465.1 Coenobita brevimanus | reverse complement strand
ATTTTATTAAATGTTTACTTTTTGTGCTGAGGCTTATCATCTTTTTTTTTTTTTTTACTGCCTATGTCATTAAGTCAATCTTTTATCAATTCTTATTTGTTACCACTTTGTCTATCTGTGTGGAGAGAGAGAGAGAGAGAGAGAGAGAGAGAGAGAGAGAGAGAGAGAGAGAGAGAATGTACCTAGAAACACCTGGATAGAAGACAGGTGTGGGTTAATGTGGGTTAATTAGCAGGTGAGGGAGGAGGAGGAAGGGAGGAGGGAGAGGTTCCTAATCTTGTGCTCTGTTCTTTTTTTGTTATTTTTCTTGTTCTTGTTCTTAATATTGTGTCCTGTTTTTCTCCTCCTTAATCATGCTCTCTTCTGTCCTTATTTCTTTATTTCTAAGTTTTGTGTTCTTGTTCGTTATTTTTTTATTATTTGTTTATTAGTCGAATGTTCTGTTTTTCTCTCCCTTTATCTTGTGTTCTTGTTCTTAATTTCATTCGCTCTGTCGTGTTTTTGTTTTTGGTTTATAAATGTCGTTGTTGCTCCTTTATTATTATTGTTATTATTATTATTATTATTATATTATTATTATTATTATCATCATAAAATATGATCACCGCTGCCTTATATTTATGTATGTATTGTGTGTGTGTGTGTGTGTGTGTGTGTGTGTGTGTGTGTGTGTGTGTGTGTGTGTGTGTGTGTGTGTGTGTGTGTGTGTGTGTATTCCTTGCCTGTCCTCTCTCAGTGCTTTCTCAGTATTCCATATTTACTCGTATATTCTTTCAGTTACCCCCACGAAGCTCTCTCTCTCTCTCTCTCTCTCTCTCTCTCTCTCTCTCTCTCTCTCTCTCTCTCTCTCTCTCTCTCTCTCTCTCTCTCTCTCTCTTTTCCAGTGCTCTCCCGTTTTGGTCTCTTCGTCACTACCTGCTTCCTCCTATTTTTTTTTTTTTATCCCTCACATACACTTGATTTGCTTCCATGCTCCCCCTGTCTTCCTTCTCTTCTTCCTTCCTTTCATTCTTCTTTTATCACTTCTATCATTCATTCCTGCCGTCTCTCTTTCTTTCCTCTTCCCTTCTCTCCCCTCCTCCTTTCTATCTGTCTATTGCCAGACGCCGTAATCCCGTAAGGGGTGGCCATTTGACTTTGAGTTATTTGTTTTACGGGGAGGGGCACAAACCCTCCACCAACCCACTTGCTAACACGTAGGGAGCACATATGGTTTGGTTATATGGTTATCACCCAGCGTTGTAAATGATTTCTTGGCTTACAGGAAACCATATGACTTGTCACTCAATGTAAAGCCACCTGTAAAGGAAAGAAAAACAATAAGAAGTGACAGGAAAGATGGAGAAATAGGAAGAGAGGAGGGCAGGCACAGAAAAAGAATGATACAGACTAAGGGAGAAGTAGGCGGCACTACATCAAGTGAGTGGATGATGGTCGCCACCACCTACCACTATCCTCCTTTTCTCCTCTCACTTTATTCTCTCGGTTTCTTTCAGATCTCATCCTGTTCACTACATTTTTACCTTCGCCAGCGAAGTTGGAGGAGGTTATGTATTCACCTATGTTTGTCTCTCTGTCTGTCTGTCGAGACGATATCTCCAAAAGTTCTAAATGAATGTCAGTGAAATTTTGTGGAAGGGTAGGCCATGGGCTATGGAAAAAGTGATTAATTTGGGGGCGGATCTGGATCCGAATCCGGATCCTATCTCCATGGATCCGGATCTGGATCCTTTTTAATGGCATTGGCGGAGGTATGCGCTCGCCGAGTGCTTTCTGGTCGTCCCTGTCTTGCTTCCTTCTCTCTCCTCTTTCTTTCTCTTCTATCTTTCCTCCCCCGTTTCCCTTCTCCCACCTTTCTCTCCTATTCTTTCTCTCCATTCTCTCCATTTTCCCCTCCGCGCTCTTTCTCGCTTCCTTTCTTTCCTTTCTCTCCATTTTCCCCTCCGCGCTCTTTCTCGCTTCCTTTCTTTCCTCGCTTTTTTTCTTCATCCTCCTGTCTTACTCTCTTTTCTCTCATCGCCCTCTTCCCCCCTTCCTGTCCTCTTCACCCACTTTGCTTTCTCTCCCCCTCTGTCTTCCTTCACTCCTTTCACCAAACTTTCCCCACTCCCCACGTTCTCCCCTTCCCCACCTTCTCCCCCTCCCTCTTTGTCTCTCCCTCCCCTCCCCACTTACCACAAAACTATGTACTTCTGTCTGCCTCTTAAAAGTCTTCCTGTCCCTCCCTTCCACTTCCCCCCCTTCCCCCCCTCCACTCCCACTTTTCCATACCTCCACGCCCTCTTCCACATTTTTCTTTAGCTGTTACCGCCCTCCTCCATTTTCTCTCTCTCTCTCTCTCTCTCTCTCTCTCTCTCTCTCTCTCTCTCTCTATATATATATATATATATATATATATATATATATATATATATATATATATATATATATATATATTCTCTACTTCCCTCTTCCCACCCATTCATCTTCTGTCCATCTCCTATTTCTACTGTATCACCAATATTCCCTCACCCTACTATCCCTCTTCTGTTCTTTCCTGCTCCCCCTCTCTTCCCCTCCCTCACCTAACCTTTTTCACTCTCTGCCCTCTTCTCACTTCACCCCACTCACCCCTGTTCCTCTCCCCACTTCTCCCTTCTCAACCCTGTCCCTCTTCCCCACTTCACCCTCTCACCCCATCCCCTTTCCCCCCAATCTCTCCTTCCCCACTTACCCTCTCCCCATCCCACACACCTCTCTCTCACCAGCGCCTGATACACTGCTAATAGACTCCTGTGTTCAACCCGACGCAGACACCTCACCTCCTCCTCACCTACCAAACACACTCCATTACAAACACACCTAAGTCTCTCTCGCCCTGCTTGTTTGTGTTTGTTTTGTCCAGGCGTGTTTGGGGGGGTGTTTTTCCGTATTGTTTTGTCGTGGGCTGGCTTGTGACAGGTTAAGTGTGAAGAAGAAGGTCTGGGGGAGAGAGGGGGAGGCGGTGGTGGGTGAAGTTGGATTTGGGATGAAGGAGAGAAAAGAAAAAGAGAAGGAGAAGGGAAGGAAGATAGAGAGGAAACGAGAGTGAAGGAGGGAGGAATGGAAAAGGAAAAAATAAATGAATTTGGTAGAAGAAAAAGAAGGGGGAAGGGGAGGGTGAAGAGAGAGAGCGGATGGAGAGGGACACTGAAGAAGGGGAAAGAAAGGGGAAAATGAATGGAGGTATGATGCTGGAGGAGGAAATGGAAGTGCGAATGAGAGAGAGAGAGAGAGAGAGAGAGAGAGAGAGACTGAAAACACCTAAAATATACATAATTAACCAAATCCTGGGCCATCCTCACACGTTCTGCACAAGTATCATAAAAGCAGAAAATAAAAATCTTAAGAAGGAGCAGTTTAGTCATAAGCAAAAGTTTTCCGACAGTTCTCGTGCAGCATTGTGCCCGATCTTCCATATTTCTCGTTCCTTCCCAGACGACAGAGAGCATCCTTCCTTCTCATCAGTTTTGTCTTGTTTCATATGCCGCCACCAAAAAATAGTTCATGTAATACTTTCCATTGCCCAAGTCATCAGAGTAATGTCAACAAACTTTTGCTCATAGCTGTACAATCAGAGACAAAAGTTGGGTTCATATTTCGCCTCGTTCTGTTTCCCACTTTCCTTCCCTGGCTGATATTCCTAAATTGAGAGACGGTTGGTATGTTTCTCTGCCCATTTGATAAGGATGCGTCAGTGGGGAAGGTGACGGACATGCCCTATGTGTGAAGTAGACGCAGTGGAATAGCAGACTCAGTGGAATAGTAGACGAATTTTTGTCCTCAGCTGTGCGTACTAGGTGATGAGTGTTTATGATTTTTTTTTTACTTAATAATTTACTCTGTTTTTATTATTTTTACTTTATAATTTACTGTGTTGAGTTCTTTTCTTTATAATCTGTGTGATTGTTTTGAATTTTTTCCACTTTATAATTTACTCTTTTGTATTTTTTACTTTATAATTTACTGTGTGTGTTTTTATTTTTTTTATAATTTACTGTTTGTTTTGATTCTTCTACTTTATGATTTACATTTTGTTTTGATTTTTTTTTTATAATTTACTCTGGGTGTTGTTATTTTTTTACTTGAAAATTTACTGTTTTTTTTTTTATATAGCTTAGATAATTTACCCCAACCTCATTATGTCATCTCATCCATCTCTGTTGTCGTTCCTATCGTCATATTTATCTTTTCATTTTTCTTTTTTGTATGTACCTGTCAGATTTATTACTAGTTGATCCACATTTCCCATCAATTATATCACCTTTTTCTTCATCATTTTTTTTTTTTTTTACTGCATCCAACTTTTGTCATTCTAGTTTTGTATTTGTCTGGTCGCGTATTTCACTTGGGTTGTTGATTCTTTACTTTTATTTATCTTTTTCATTCTACCTGATGATATATTTGTCTTTATTTACATTTATTTTCCATGTGTCTGGGATACTTCAGCTCGACTCTATGTCTGTCTGTATCTGTCTTATCCTGTCTATCTCTCTGTCTGTCCGTCTGTTTGTGTATGTATATCTGTCTGTCTGTCTATCTGTCCATTTATCTCTCTCTCTCTCTCTCTCTCTCTCTCTCTCTCTCTCTCTCTCTCTCTCTCTCTCTCTCTCTCTACAGTATATATCATCATCATCATCATCATTATCATCATCATCATCATCCTCTGTCTACCCCACCTCTCTCCCTGCACCTCATTTGTCTCTTTACACATGACTGACTCTCGTCTCTCTCTCACTCCATGCCGTCTCCTGTATCTCTCTCCCTCCTCCTCACATACCTCCCCCACCTCATTTGTCTCCCCAACTACGACAATCTCCCTCTTCATCTCTCTCCCTCTTCATCTCCCTCTCTCCACCTCATTTGTCTCTACACACATGACTGTCTCTCCTATCTCCCTCTCTTCCTCCTCCTCATCTTATTGATAAACTTTCTGTCCCGGGAGATAGCGGAGTCGAGAGAGGCGATTAAAAGTTTCTCTG
>NC_137043.1:31912881-31972881 GCF_032717465.1 Coenobita brevimanus | reverse complement strand
AAAATATCATGCTTATAATAGTTTTTTTTTTTTTTTGATTGACAAAGATCCCGAACGCGTTTTCAATTCAGTTGGTGCCTAATTTGAGACTGGAGAATATATTTAACTAGTAACCAAGGAGATTCATTCCTACCACATAGCTAAAATTAATTGGAATTCACATAACCACGAGGTGGTATTATTGAGATTGGCCCAGTTCCCTCAGATGATAGCAGAGAGACAAGGCATAGACGGTGAGAGAGAGAGAGAGTATACGGTGAAACAGGAGAGTGAAAGTGTACAGTGGTATGGTGTAGGTTAGGAGGATGGTGAGGTAGGTACAGTGCTACATACGGTGAAATTGAAGGTAGTGATGGTGTACAGTAGTATGGTGTACAAATGGTTACACACACACACACACACACACACACACACACACACACACACACACACACACACACACACACACACACACACTCTCTCTCTCTCTCTCTCTCTCTCTCTCTCTCTCTCTCTCTCTCTCTCTCTCTCTCCCTCTCTCTCCCCCTCCCTCCCCACACCCACACCACCCACACACAGACACATACACACACTCTAATTGAAACATACGGTGCGGCTGCAAGGAGAGCGAGACCAATATATCAGGGTTGTATTATAGAGATGGCCTCGTGCTTCCGTGTTGTGTTGTGGGCGTGTGTGAGGAGGAGGAGGAGGAGGGAGGGAAGGAGGAGAGGGAAGGAAAGGAAGAGGAAACGAGGGTAGAAGGGAATAAGATGGAAAGGATGAAATGATGGAAGGAGGAGTGGGAAGGGCAAAAATATCTCCATCACTATGAGAGATTTGTCTGTGTCTTGATCTATTTATCTATCTATCTATATCTATCTATGTTTATCTAGCTATCTGTATTTATCTATCTGTCTGTCCATCCTGTCCTTGTCTTTTTCTCTTCTGCTATTAACAACCTTCCTTATACTAGACAGCCAGGAAAGGACTAACAGCTCCCCTCCTGATTGCCTGCCTTTGTACTCCTTCGTATCCCACCAACACATTTCGTCTTCTCATCCCCGGTCACCCCCTCCCCCTACCGCATTCCACCTCATTCCTATACTCTCTCCTAGTCAGTCTCTCCTTCTCCATGCTCCTCAAGAGAATATAATCGCCTGGCAGTAGCAAAAATTTAATAAACGTAAGGTAATCGGATTGAAGGGTTTGAGAATATATATGTAAGTGGTATTATTTTGAAGACAGACAGACGGACCGACAGAGAGGGCAGTAATGAATAGTAAAGAGGAGGAGGAGGAGGAGGGAAGGAACGAAGGAAAAGAGAGACAGGTGATGGAGAGAAGAGAAAGGGGACAGGAGGAGGAGAGAAAGCAATAAAGGAAGGGAAGTGATGGGATGGAGAGAGCGAATGGGAAAGAAGGAAAGAGAGAGAGGGGGGGAGGTTAGAAATGGGAAAAGGTGGAACAGAAAGAGAGAGAGAGAGAGAGAGAGAGAGAGAGAGAGAGAATCCGGTATTATTGGAAAGCTTTACGAAAAGAGGGAGAAGGGCAAAGGTAGTGGACGAGGGTGAGTGAAAGAAAAAGCAATAAAAAAAGGAAGTAAAGAAAGCAAGAGCAAATAAAAAAAAGAGACAGGGAGGGAAAGACAAATGGAGGAAGGTAGAGAAAAGTGTGAGAGAGAACAAGGTGAAAGGGGAGGCCAAAGAAAGAAAACGGGGAGAGGGAGGGAGAGAGGGAGAAAGAAAGCTAGTAATGAAAGACTGAAACATATTGCCCAGTTATTGGAGAAAGGAAGAGAGTGAGCGAGAGAGAAAGAGGGAGAGAGGAAAGAGATGGATGGAGGGAAAAGAGAGAGGGAGGGGAGGAGGAAGGAGACAGATGAAGGGAGAAGGTAAAAAACGGAGGGAAAGGGGAAAGTTAAAATAGTTTGCCCGTTAGTCAAGTTTTCTGTCAATAAACCCTACCTCTATTTTCTTTGTATTTATTTTCATGGATCAGCTACAATATTCTAAGCTAATAATAAAACTAAATAAATGTTTTAAGTAGTTCTGTCTTTAATTCTATTTTTTTAGTTATTTTTAAAACCTCCAAACGATTTTCGTCTCCTAGTCAGGAGTATTTCCTGTTTTCTATAATTATTTCTCACGATTAATTTGTCTTGTTTTCCTGATTTTTAGTTGTTTATTTCCCTATCCATATGTTTATTTTTTGTGTTTTGGGGAAACCTTACTGAAAAGAAAATAATTAACCTAATCAAAATATCCTCAGCAGAGAGAGAGAGAGAGAGAGAGATCCAAGCCTTTGATCAGTTTTGTCATAAGTAAGATTTATTTTTATTTATTATCGATTTGTATTTATATATTTATTTCCATTCACTTATTACAGGATGAACAAGAGGCGTGGAAGATGCTGCACTCTCCCCTCTTTGTCCTTCCTGCAGAAAGAATGGAAGTGACCCGCCCCCACCCATGCGTCGCGCTTGGGCAGGTAAGAAGTATGTCGTAGTACCTGTTACGTAGAGAATTATTCTTAACATAACACAGTATCCTCCTATATATTATTGCAGCAAGGTGTTGGTAAGAAAACTGTATAAATAACTTAAAAGAAAATATTAAGGTGTAACAAAATAAATCGCATAAAAGGAGATGCCAAGAATCCTTCAATGTGCTGAGAATGTGTGCAAAGTGAGGCAGTATATTTTATTAACGAAGAGTAGATAGGCTTCAGTATTATGATTAATGCAGGATCACCAAAGTCCATTTATTTTATCGTCCGCACCAGGTTTGGATCGAACCCATGTCCTGGTGATTCCGATTTGTTTTACTGTCCGCCCCGAGTTGGGATTGAACCCATGTCCTGGTGATTCCGATTTATTTTATTGTTCGCAGTAGGTCAGGATTGAACCCATGTCCTGGTAATTATTTTATTGTTCGCACTAGGTCAGGATCGAACGCACGTCCTGGTGATTCCGATGTATTCCGTCCCGGGTCAGGATCGAACCCATGTCCTGGTGGTTGCGAGACAGGCACACGACTCGTATCCACCTGAGGCTTTGCGGGAGATGCTGGAGATGAGTTGAGGGTGAATGAAGTGAGTGTGGATCAGGTAAATAATGTATGAAGTGAAGGAAGAATTATTGTGGTGTATATTTTGAGAAAGGTGCTATGTGGGGTGGTTGGGAGAAGGGAGGGTGGTGTGTCTTGGAGAGGGACTTCGTTATTGAGTAGGAACAAAAAACGGCTGAAGGTCCCGTAGCGACACCATCCCTCATAGGATGCGACGTCTGGCAATAAATAGACGGACGGAAAGAGAGAGAGAGAGAGAGAGAGAGACGAAAAGATATGGAGTATGATAGTCGATTGGGTAGAGTAGAAGAGAGAATGTTTTGTTGTCTTAGATAAAATTGAGAGAAGAGGAGGAGGAAGGAGGAGGAGAAAAGAGAGAGAAAAGAAGGAAGGTGAGGGGACATAGGAGAAAATCGAAAAATATAACTGGGAAAAGAGAAGGAAGAAGGAGGGAAGAGAAAGGAAAGGAGAGAAGAGAAAGTGGGAGGGAAGAATGTTAGAATATGAGAGAAGGGAGAACGAAGGGGGAAGGCAGAGAAGAGGAACTGAGAGAGAGAGAGAGAGAGAGAGAGTGAGAGGTGGGGGATGAGTGATGAGGGTCCCGGGTGTGGGCGGGGCTATTCAGATGACTCATGGCCCGCTGGCGTGAGTGGTGATGTGCTGCATGAGTGGTGAGGTGAGTGGTGAGGGTGGGTGCTGATGGAGTGGTGAGGGAGTAGGGTGAGAGGTGAGGAGGCATAGCGATTGGTGATGGCGATGTGAGTGGTGAGGAAGGGTGGTGATGTTGATGTGAGTGGTGAGGAAAGGTGGTGATGTTGATGTGAGTTGTGAGGCTGGGTGGTGTTTGGAATGAGGATGTTGAGTATGTGGTGAAGATTAGGAATAACGACTAAGAATGAGAGGTGATGAATTAAGGTGAAGAGTGAGAATGAAGATAGAGTGATGCTAGATGATGTGTGAGAATGTAGGATGTCGAGCGAGGATGAGGAATGAGAATGCGAAGTGAGGATGGACGGTGAGAGTGAAGTGAGGATGAAAAGTGTTGCTGCTGAGTGAGAATGAGGAATAAGGAGTAAGAATTAGGTATGAGAAATGAGGAACGCAGAGTGAATACTGAGGATGAGGAGAGTGGTGAGGTAAGGGTGAGAGTAAGGTAAGGGTGAGAGTGAGGAGGGTGAAGTGAGGGTGAGAGTAAGGTAAGGGTGAGGGTAAGGTGCGAGGGTGAGAGTGGGGTGAGGGTGAGAGTGAGGGGAGAGGTGGAGGGGGTACCTGCCTCACGCCTCCTGTGGGTGAGACAAACTTGTTTCCCTCTGTATTATTAGCATCCCTGACTCAGACGCTGGGGTGGGGTGGAAGGTGGGGAGGAGGGGAAGAAGTGGGGAGGGAGGAGGGGGGAGTGGAGAGGGAAGGAGAAAAGAGGTGGAGAGGGAGGAGGGGGGAGTGGAGAGGGAAGGAGAAAAGGGGTGGAGAGGAAGGGAGAGGGGAATGGGGAAGAAGGAAGGGAGTGGGAATCGAGGGAGGAGTAGAAATGAGATGGGGGAACAGGGAGGGAGACGAGGAAGTCGGGAAGAAAGGGAGGAGTTGGGGTGGAGAGAGGAGGAGTGGGGAGAGAGTGAGATGAAGAGGTGGGGAGGGAGGTAGGAAAGAAGGGGGGGAAAGAGGGGCATATGGGTAGGGGGAAGTATGAGTCGGTGGGAGAGGGATAGGAGGAACAGGGAAGGAAGAAATGGAATGGTGAGAGAAGGAGGGAAAGGGTGAAGGAGGTAGCAAAGATGGAGGGAAAGTGGGTTTTAAGGGGGAGAGAGATTAGTGAGGGAGAGGGGAAGAAGAGTGGGGGGGAACGGGTTAGCGAGAGTAGGGGAATTGGGGGAAGAAGATGTGAAGGAGAAGGGGAAGGTGGTGGGGAGTATGGGTAGGGGGGAAAATGAGCAAGGAGATGAGTGGAGATGAACGTATGGCTGGGAGGAGTAGGAAGAGGGGAAAGGAATGAGGGTTGATGAGGGAATTGGAAGGGAGGGGGAAGGAGGGATGGAGGCAAGAAAATATAGTGAAGTGGAAGTGAGGGAGAGGAGAGGGGAGACGATTGATTAAGGAAGTAAAAGGAAGAGAAAGAAGGAAACATTTGAAAGCAGGAGCGGAAGTGAGGAAATATAATAGGAAACTGGGGGTAGAAAACGCCAGAGAGAGAGAGAGAGAGAGAGAGAGAGTGGAGATGGATGGGAGAGAAAAGAAGGGTAAAGGGGAGGAAAGAGAGAGACAAGGAAGGGAGGTGGAGAGAGAAAAACATAGAATAATGAGAGGGAGGGAAAAAGGGGCAGGGGAGGGGAGGGAGGGCGATGGTTGGGAGAGAAAGGGAAGAATGAGGTAAGGGGGAGACAGAGGGTGTGAAAACAGGGAGAGAAGAAAGGGAGTGGGGAGACGGGAGAGGCTGGAGGGAAGAGGGAGGTGGGAAAGATGCTAGAAGACAGGCATGCAGACAGACAAACAGACAGACAAAAAAGAGAAAGAAAAATGGGATCACACACACACACACACACACACACACACACACACACACACACACACACACACACACACACACACACACACACACACACACACACACACACACACACACACAAGTACTGTTGGTCCGGTAGGGGAAGGAAGAAGAGGAAGTGGAGATAAGAACTATGAAGAAGGGAGGAAATGTGTAGGAGAGAAGAGAGGTGCGAAGGGAAGGGAGAGAGGGGGGGGGAGGAAGGGGAGACGAGGGAGAGAGAGGGAGGGAAGAAGATGCTAACTTTACGTGGAAATGGGGGAGGGGGGAGGTGAGAAGGTAAGGAGGAGGGGGGGAGGAATGGATGATAATGAGGAGGGG
The DNA here is from genome assembly GCF_032717465.1 of Coenobita brevimanus. Classification (NCBI taxonomy): domain Eukaryota; kingdom Metazoa; phylum Arthropoda; class Malacostraca; order Decapoda; family Coenobitidae; genus Coenobita; species Coenobita brevimanus. The sequence goes on along the minus strand of NC_137043.1, from coordinate 31,966,975 downwards.
GAGGTGAGCAGACAGATAACGAAGCAGAATAATGAGGAGGAGGAGGAGGAGGAGGAGGAGGAGGAGGAAGAGAATGATTACGAGGAGAAGAAAAAGAATGATGAACAAGAGAAGGAAAATATCAATGATGAAAAGGAAGAGGAGAAAAATGATAATGATGATGTTATTGAGGAGGAGGAGGAGGAGGAGGAGGAGAAGAAGAAGAAAGAGAGAGAGAGCGAGAGAGAGAGAGAGAGAGTTACTGAAGTTCCCAGGGGACTGTTTTTGGAAGGGAATAAAAATAGAAACTTAAATGAGAAAGAGAGAATGCAGAAAGGCGGAGAGAGAGAGAGAGAGAGAGAGGGCTTACTTTATCTTTCTTTCGTCGCCAGTTACCCCTTTTTTTTTTTTTCCATCATTAACATCGCACATGATATTGAGAGAGAGAGAGAGAGAGAGAGAGAGAGCAAAGAACTACATGTTTCCTACTCGTTGTGTTCTCCCCCTCTCTCCCCCCTCCCCCTCTCTCCCCTCTTTTCCCCTCCTTTTCTGTCGCCTTTCATCCTTCCATCTATACCTCGCTCCCTCCTCCTCCTCCTCCTCCTCCTCCTCCTCCTCTTCTCTTCTCTTCTCTTCTCTTCTCTTCACCTGTTCCTCCCTCTTTCCCCATTTCTTCTTTCTCTTCTTCTCTCCCTCTTCTCTACCCTCCCTTTCTCTTTCTCCTACCCCCTTCCCTTTCCTCCCCACTGCCCTCTCCCCTTTTCCTGCCTCCCTCTTGCCTCTCTTCCCTTCCCCTTCCTGTTCCTATCCCCCTTCTATTCCCCACCTTCTTCCCTGCTCCTCCACCTCCCTTTCACTCTCCCATCCTCATCACACCCCTTCTCTCCCCATCCCTCTCCCCTTCTCTCCCCTTCTTTCTCTCCTTCTCTCCCCATCCCTCTCCCCATCCCTCTCCCCTTCTTTCTCTCCTTCTCTCCCCCTCCTTCTCCTCTTCCTCACCCTCCCTCTCCTTTTTTCTCCTCCCCTCTCTTCCCTTCACTATCGCTCCCTCACCCCTTCTCTCCCTCTCCCCTCCTCTCCCCCCTTTCCACTTGTCTCTTGCATCCTTTACTTGTGACTAAACGGCATACCCCTCCTCCTCCTCCTCCTCCTCCTCCTCCTCCACACCTATCCTTCCTCCCACCTCCTCTCTAATCTCCCTCCCTCTAACTAACCCCTCCCGCCTCCCGCTTCCCTCCTTTTTGCTCATCGCTTCCTCCCTTCTTCCCCTCACCTCCCCTTCACATTCTTTCCTCTCTTTTCTCTCCTCCGTCCCCTTACCCTAACCCCTTCCATTACCCCTCCTTCTTCCTCCCTTTCCTCCCTTTTCCCCTCCCTCTCTCTTCCTTTCTCCCCTCATGTCATTCCCCTTTCCCTCTTGATGATTCCCCTCTTCCTTTTCCTATCTTCATTATTTTCCCTCTACTTTTCACTGCCCTTCCATCTCAGTCTCCCTTCATCTCCTTAAATTCTTTCCCTCCCTCCACTCCCTTTCTTCCCTTTGTAGAATGATAATAAGTCGCTTTGTTCCTTCCTTTATGATTCATCGTTTTTCCCCCTTATTTTCTTGTGTTTCTTGTGGTTCTGGGATGGAAGAGAGAGAGAGAGAGAGAGAAAGGGAGAGAAAGGGGGGTAAAGGAGAGGGGGGAGAAGAGTAGCAGAAGACGGGATGGGGGTAGTCTTGTGTTTAGCTTTTTCTTTTTTATTTATCTAGATTTACGTTATTAGCTTTAGTGACAGGGCTTGCCTCGTAAGAAACCCCCTCCACTTAATGTTCTTTATGCTCTACCTCCCTTTTCTCTCCCTCAGCAAATACCCAAACCCACGTATTCTCTCCCTTCTTTGTTCTTTCCATCCATCTGTCCATCTAACCTCTTCTTATCCTTCCTGATTTACCTTTTGCATTCCTTTTCCCACTTTCCGTCCATCTTGCTACCTCTTCTTCCTGTTTTTCTGTAATCAGTTCCGCCTTCGCCTCTCTCTCCAGTCCCTTTATAATCCTCACCTCCTCCATATCCCTTCTCCCTCTTCTTCCTCTTTCCTCCCTTTCCCTCTTCCATTCCCTCCCCTCACTCAGTAATCTTACTCCCTCTTCTCACCCCCTATACGCTCCTCCCTCTTCCCCTTATTCCCTATCGCTCTTTCCCATTCCATATCCCCCCCCTCTTCTTCCCTTTTCCCTCTTTCCCCGTCCCTCTCCCACTTCCCATCCCCTACCCCTCTTTCCCCATTCCTCCTCCCTTTTCCCCATTCCTCCTCCCTCTTTCTGCCATCCCTTTTCCCTCTTCCCCATCCTTTCGCCCTCTTGCCTCATCCTTTTTCCCCATCCTTTCCTCTTCCATTTTCCCCACTCTCTCCCTCCACCCCATGCTTCTTACTGCGGTTTCTCACCCTCTTCTTACCCACCCTCTCTTCCGTCCCTTCCTTCACACCCACACTTCATTGTTTTTACACTTTTCTCTCTCCTTTTCCCTTTCCGACTCCCTCCCTTTTTCCCAGTCTTCTTTTCCTGTTCCTTCCCTTCTCCTTTTCATACCGCATCCCCTGTAGTCCCCTTTCCCCTCCCTTTCACCTTTCCCTTTACAATTCCTCCTTACTACCTCCCCATCCGGTCTCTCCCTCCCCCCTCCCTCCCTTTCTTTCCCCTTCATTTCCTTACTAATCCCTTCCGATCCATACCTTCCTCCCTGCCTTTCAGCTCTCTCTCCCCCTCTCCCCTCCAAGCTCCTACCTATCCATCAGGCATATAGGATACCAAATTAGTCTACGGGGATTGTAGCCACTTTTCGCTGGAGACGAGACCTTTGCGCGGAGGGGTAACTTTAGAATATCAAACTCTTTTTATGGGCTATCGACTTCCTGTTTTAGATTAATTACCAAGACGGAGAGGAACACCCAGTGGGGGCGTGACTGGAAGACATGTATTCGCGTAGGTTGACTAAGCTCCCTAACACCTAACGTTAGCGACTTATTTTATTTATTTTCTTTATTACACCTGACCGTAAAATTTTCCTCTCATGCCTTTACTTTACCCGAGATCAGCGTATTTCCTTTTATGTGCTTATACTGCGAGTGGGAGAGGTGGGTGGAGGAGAGCTGTCATCTTTGCTCCTTGTGATGATCGTGAGACCTTTTGTGGTGGGGTTTGTCCTTGTAATTCTGTGCAACTTAACCCCACCCCCTCGCCTCACCGCCCTCCCCCTTTCTCCCCTTCCCTTCTGTCATCTCATGCCCCTTTCCTAACTCCCCCTCCACCCACTACCATTCCTTACCTTGCACCCCCCCTCATTTTTAATTCTCTCTCCCCCTCACTCCCCCTCCTCGTCCTCTTCCTTATTCCCCTTCCCTCCCTGTCCCTCTTCCTTATACATCTTCCCTTCCCTCCCCTGCCCTCCTTCCCTTCCCTTACCTTCCCTCCTTTTCACCTCTCTCCCCCTCCCCTCCCTCCTTCCCCCTCCATCCCTCTCACAAGATCTGTCTAACTTTAAACCTTGGGAGGGGTCCAGGAAGGGAGGGGGGAGGGAGGGGCTAAGGGAGGGGGTGTTGACGAGAGAGAGAAGGGAGGAGATGGAGAGAAGGGATGGGGTGAATAAGACAGAGGTGAAGATGCGATTTAAACAACGAGAGAGAGAGAGAGAGAGAGACAGCCAGCCAGCCAGACAGACAGACAGGCAGACAGACAGACACAGACAGACAGGGAGAGAAAGTGAACAAATATTTTGAGAGAGAGAAATTGAGAAAGTTAAATGGAACTCGGAAGTGAGAAAGTGAGAGTGAGTGAGAGGCGGATGACACTCACCCACAGACATGCGGGGAGAGAGAGAGAGAGAGAGAGAGAGAGAGAGAAGGAAATAGGTACCAAGTAAAGCGACTAATGAGTCTTAATGCTTCTTTCGAGGACTTTTTTTCTTTTTTTTTTCTTTGGGGGGGGCGGGGGGAACTAACGTTGACTAGTATTCATTATGAGTTTGAGGAAAGGATAGCAAAGCAGAAAAGCTCTCTCTCTCTCTCTCTCTCACACACACACACACACACACACACACACACACACACACACACACACACACACACACACACACACACACACACACACACACACACACACACACACACACACACACACACACACACACACACACACACACACACAGTATACTAGATTCTTGCTTCTAAGGGGAAACCTCGTGAAAAGAACAGAAATAACCCTTTTTAACCTTCTCCCATGCATTTATTTTTACTTCATCTTTTTCACCACCAAACGATTTTTTATCCAGCTTTATAAAGACGTATCGTATCAGAGAAATTAAATGTTCATGATAGAGTTCTGTCCATTTCGTCACCTCTCTGTCTGTTCTGTCCATTTGCTCTGTACCTTCTTTTTTTGTTTTAATGGATGGGCAAAACTGAACATATTTTCTAAGTGTGGGTGCACCAATTATTTATATAATGTGAGACTTAATATCAGTTGATATAGAATTCTCTACCTATAAAATCACATAATTTTTAGGCTTCCATCACTAACTTACCTCAATACACCTGTGGCTTGATTACAGGTGTGTGTGTATAATACCTACATAGTGGTCTGATTTGTATCATCTCGGAAGTGTGATCATAACAGCCATAGTTTTCAGATCATTTGGCATTTAATTTCTTGTTTAAAGTTAGTTATATCTGTAGTTTCCTGAGCTTCATTATTTCCAGTAGTTATGAATATCGCTGAATCTTGTCTGTGGAAGGGTATAGCTAGATCTTTAAGTTTATTTATTTATTTATTCATTTATTTATTAGCAACACAGGGCCCAACATTGAACCTTGTAATACGCCACTTTCGACCTTAACCCTTTCGTTTCTAGGATACATCGTGTTATTTTTCCTGCAGCCCGACGGTTTTATTCACATTAAGAAAGAACCCTCGTTGTAAATGTGTTGACGTGAAATTTACAGTAGGCAACATAGGTTGTAAGTTAGGTTTAGATTAGGTTAGGTTGAAGGAAGTTAAGTCAAGGATAGATTAGGTTGAATTGAGTGAGGTTTAAGTTAAGTTAGGTTGTTTTATAAGGGTTTGGTTGGCTTAAATTAGGTTGTTTTTTAAGGGTTGGGTTGGCTTAATGTATGATAGTATTCTCAGTTAAATATATAAATGAGAAAATGTTTAATATACTGACATCTGATTCAAGCTGGCAAGACCTACTGTAAACATGTCGACGTGGGCTGCCAGATGCCTCCCTTAATATACTACAGTTCTTATGTTTTTTGCCTATGTTTATTTTCTTATTTAACAATATCTATTTAGTATCTTCGTTACATCCACCAGTTAAAATGTTTCTTCTCGTGATTGCAAGACGGAAGTTGGAAATTGGAGTTGATGTAATGTGGTTATGAAATTTTATGGATTTTTAGGAGTACTGTCAAACACACATGGAAAATGAGGACTAGGTAGGTAGGTAGGTAGGGAGAGAGAGAGAGAGAGAGAGAGAGAGAGAGAGAGAGACTCCTCCACCTGTTCTTTCCTCTCCTCACTCCTCCGTCTCCTCACTTCACCCCTCCATCTCTCTTCGCCTAACCCCTCCACCTCTACTCTCCTCACCCCTGCACCTCTACTCTGCACACCCCTCCACCTCTCCTTTGCTCACCCCTCGACCTCTCCTCTCCCCACTCCTCCATCTCCTCTTCTCACCCCTCCATCTCATTTCCTAACCCCTCCGTCTCCTTCTTTCTCCCTTCCCAACTCCTATTCCCCCTGCATTCCTCACTTCTGTTCATTCTTCCACGTTCCCTGTTAACTCCTTGACGGCCTCCTGCCCTCCTTTCTCCTCTACCATCTCATCTCACTCCTCTACCTATCCTCACGCCAATCAGTTGTTTCTCAGCAGTTGTGTGTGTTAGGTAGATAGATAAAGATAGATAGATTGATCGGTTTTTCACTTCATTCTCACAGCTTACTCTTCATTCCTAACCCCTTTGTACCCACCTCTCTCTCTCTCTCTCTCTCTCTCTCTCTCTCTCTCTCGTGACAATAATAATAAAACCCTAATAAATACAGTAGATCTCGTTATATCATCAGACAGGCCATTGATGCAAGGCGTTATTACCACTGCTATGTCATAAGGATAATTACAGAAGAGGATGGATAGGACCTCACTCTCATTCTGTGTGTGTGTGTGTGTGTGTGCGTGTGTGTGTGTGTGTGTGTGTGTGTGTGTGTGTGTGTGTGTGTGTGTGTGTGTGTGTGTGAGAGAGAGAGAGAGAGAGAGAGAGAGTCTGTGGGGGAGTCAGGAGGCTTGCATATTTCTCTGCCAACGCATTTTCACATTGTTTTACCTTAAGCGTTTGTACATTATAGTAATTTCTGTGTGGCTGTTTTATGCCTTATTTGTACTAAAAAATTTTACATGGTTTTCCTTGTGAGTGATTTGAGGGAGAGGGTTAGGAAGGATTTAGGGAGATTGAGTATTTTTTTGAAGACTCTTCTTTATCTAAAACGATTTTCTTTTTTATTAACATTTCTGTGCGACATTGTCAACCCTTATAAGTACAACTAAGACATATTTCCTTCGTTACTTCCCCTGTTGTTGTTTATGTTAGTGTTTAAGAGTAAGGGAGGTTACATTCTTGTCTGCCTGCCCATTCTAATTTTACTCTGCCTTGACTGTACTTTTGGGTGATAATTCTGGTGATGCTTTTGTAACTGATTTACTTTAGTAAGCATCGACATATAAATGCCGAAACTTGTTGTTTTCGCAAGTACTGTTATTATTTTTCTTTGCACTTTTTTTTTAGATCTTGATGATATTTACAGGAAGGTACCCTAGAGGAACCCAAGTACTTGTGCCAAATATAAATGACCTTGACCTATTTTTTAAGGTCACATACTCATTTTTGTTGCAAGCATATTTGAAATTGAAATATCTCATAAACTAATTGAGATACAGCAGTTTGGTTGAAAATCCTGCGATAAAAAAGTTTGCTGTGAATTTTAGCTGAATATTTTGCCATGTAGCTTAGTGAAAAGAACCGACTCCAAATCTTCCCAGTGTTTTCTTTGTCGCACGTTTTAGAGAAAACCACAAAAGCTATGAAACTGTAACTTTAAAGAAATACAGTTGTGGTCCCTCTCATTATCAGAAAAGAATATGGTTGCAGGTAAGTTATTGAGACATGTAAAATGTACCCATGCGTTCTTCCACACCCTTGTCTTCAGATCTTCTGGATATTGCACAAGAAACTACCTTCGGTTATTATAAGTACATGTTCCAAATATGAATGACCTTCAGCTACTTTTAAAGGTCTGTTTATGATGCCAAAATTTCATACCTTATATACCATAAATAGTTATGGCGAAGCTGTCTTATTGTGGCTACACAAAAAGTAAATAGGTAACTAGTTTAGTAGTAGTAGTAGTAGTAGTTGTTGTTGTTGTTGTTTGTTGTTGTTGTAGCGACGAATTTCCTCTGATATTTGTGTGTTTGAATATGAAGAAAGGCATGTGGAAGTGGCATATTTAAGAATCCAGTAAAATTATCCCAGCCTTAACTGATTTTTCCTCTTAATAATTCCTTTGCTACTTCCATGCCTTATCAGGACTAAAAAAGACATATTTGCCTGTTTTTGTTTACGTTAGTAGTGTGGGAGGAGTCGGGGAGGTTGCATAGTTGTCTGCTGGCCAAGTTCACTTTTACTTTTCTCTTTGGTATACTTTTTATTGATATTTTTTCCTTTTTCTTCTTTTATTATTTTCTTTTATTATTTACACGGGCAGGCGATTTAATTTTTTTTTTTCGGTATTCTCTCACCAGACGATTTTTTTTTTTTTTTTTCCTTTCAGTACCAGCGAGATTTTTCGAATTTGACGGGATTGATTATAATACAAGACGTCATCGTATTGAAGGGGTTAATTTAGTGAGACCTTTCTCTCTCTCTCTCTCTCTCTCTCTCTCTCTCTCTCTATATATATATATATATATATATATATATATATATATATATATTGATAAGTCGATAAATGGGTAGATAGGCTTGTATATACAGTAGATAAGTCTGAATTTTGCTCTACCTATTATTGTATTTTTACTTATAATTCCTCAGCATTTATTTTCCTTTTTTTTGGAGGGGGGGGGAAAAGCCATGTTTCTGTTGTTGTTTTTTTTTAATATACTGTCGATGGAAAATTCAGGAAGGTTAAATATTTGTCTGCCAACTCCATTTGAAATTTCCCTCTCCAGCAGTTGTACTTTTGCATCATCTTTCCTATAGTTCTTTCACCCTGATCTGGCCTAGAAATTCGTCCTATTGCAGCTTAGTTCACGTAGCTTATTAGAAAAATTCAGTGCTACGGCTTTACATCCTTTGCATAGTTTCCGTGGCACTTCTTCGTGACTAGCACTGCATTCCTGCGTTAATCTCTAGTTATACCTCGGCATTCAAGACGAGAGACGGCATTTTTAAGCCAAATGAAAGTAGAGGGAGTATAGTTAGCCGCTGTGAGACATTCGTTTGTTTTTATTTCTTATGTTGGTGTTGGAGGCTGGAGAGGGACGCCTTCTTGCTTTGGCACTGATAAAGCCGGTCGGATCTGCTGCCCGGCTTTAAAGGTGATGAGCGAAGGGAAGACCGAGGATGAGATGGAGGCATGGGATGGAGAGTTATATTAGAGAGAGGGTTGTAAGCTGTAGAGAGACAGAGATGGAGGGGGAAGGGGAGACCGAGGATGAGTTGGAGATATGGGGTGGAGAGTTAGAGAGAGGGTTGCTTGTTGTAGAGAGGGCAGCTTGACGGCGAAAGACAGGGAAAGGAAAGGGGTATTCAGTCTGTAGCCACTCTTTCCGGGATTATAACTTTTGGCTATAGATAGATGGAGATAGATAAGTAAAGACCGAAGATGTGATGGAGGGATGGAGTGGAGAGATATCTAAGAGAGGAGGAGGGTGAGTTGGAGGGAGGGTAGCCTGACGACGGAGGACAGAGTGACATGGGAAGAGCTTTGTAAAGTGGCCACCCCTTCCAGGATGAAGGTGTTTGGCTATAGATACATAAATAGATAGTTATGTGGGAAGGTTGATAGATAGATAGATAGATGGGTAGATAGATAGAGGCCTGCTATATATCTGCTGTGCTGTTGTTTATGATGGAGTTCGTGAAAGTTTCAGGAAAGTTGTTTATATGTCTGCCAAGCCATTTTTATTTTTCCCGATCATTTCAGTCGTTTTATTTTTTTTTATCTTTAACACTTGTCTTTTTTATGATCTTATTCTTACTACTTTGATTTTTTTTTCCTTTTTTTTTTTGCTCGAGACATGTTAATTTTCTCTTGTCGCTGTTTCCGTTAGTGTTGTTGTTATATTTAGTGTGACTATTATTATGCCGTGTGTCACAACAACAACAGTAAGAAGAATGTCTACCCCGGCGACCTTGCTGACGGAGTAGGAACCAGCTGTAAGAGGGGCCGGGGGGAACGGGAAAGGGGAGAAAAAGGGGAGACGGGGAGAGGGAGAAGGAGAGGGAGAGGGGAGAAGGAGAAGGGAAGGGGAAAGGGAAGGTAGGCAGAGGCGAGAGAGGGAGACGAAGGAGAGAGGGAAGGGAGGGTGATTGGTGGGGAAGGAGGGTGAGGGAGAGAGACATGGGAGGCAGAAGAAAGGGAGGGAGGGGGAGAGGGGAGGTGAACTGGTAAGGAGGGAGGGAGAGGGAAGGGTGCCATAATGGGAACATACGGGAAGAGGAGTGAGGGAAGAGACAGGTAGGTAGGTAAGGAGAAGGGAAGGAAGGGGAAAGAAGGGGGGGAGGTAGGAAGAAGCAAACAGAGGGGAAAGAGGAAGGGGAAGGGGAGAAAGAATGGGAAACATATGGAGGGAAGGGGAAGAGGGAATGGGGAGAGGGGAAAAGGAGGGGAAGAATATAGAGAGAATGAGGTTGGTAGGTTGGAAGAGGAGTAAGGGGAGGGGAGAAAGAAGGAGGGGGAGGTAGTGGGGAAACTGAGAGAGAGAGAGAGAGAGAGAGAGAGAGAGAGTAGTAGGGAGAAGGGAAAAGTGAGTGAGAAGTTATGGGTGGAGGGAGGGAGATGGGGGGGTAGGAAGAGAGGAAGGGTGGGTAGGGAGACTGACGAGGGCGAAAGAGGAGGAAACGTGGGTGGCGGGAGAGGGAGGGAGGGGAGGTAGGAAGAGGGAGGAGGAAAGAGATGGAGGGAGGGAGGAAGGAGAAACACTCAGGGGGGAGGAGACATGGTAATAGAAGAGGCAGAGGAAGGAGGAAATTTATGGGTGGAAGGAGGGAAGGAAGGAGGGAGGGAACGAGGAGGAGGAGAGGGAGGAGGAAATACGGGGAAGGAGAGGGTGAGGAAAGGAGGCAGGGAGTGAGAAGCAGAGAAGGGAGAAAGAAACGAGGGGAGGGAGGGAGGGTTGGTTGAAGGGGAGAGAATGGAAAAGGAAATTTAGGGATGGAGAGAGAGAGAGAGAGAGAGAGAGAGAGAGAGGTGAATAGGGAAAGAGAGAGAGCGGGTGAAGGAGTGGAGCGAGATTTTTTTTTTCTTAATGCAGTAAGAAAGAACCCAAGACTATGAACTAACGACTGAGAACTTACGGTACTACTACTACTACTGCTATAACTACTACAACTACTACTGCTGCTGCTGCCGCCGTCGCCGCCGTCGCCGCCGCCGCCGCCGCCGCCGCCGCTGCTAAATAATAATAATAATAATAATAATAATAAGAGTAGTAGTAGTAGTAGTAGCTAAGGAGCATTGAAAAGAATAGAGCCAAAACTTCGCGGCACGCTGCATTAAAGACTAGAGGTCATAGGCAGGGGGGAAACAAATTGAGAAAGACAGTTCCAGAGTTGATTAGAGTGCATGAAGGACAAGAATACCTGTTGATTCTTGCATTAGGGAGCTGGATAGAAAATATATGAGTGTGTGTACCTAGGTGGACCTCTTAATTACCAGTGCCTTTTGTTCATATCCCCGTCGGGTAAGGAAACTCTCCAACATCGTTTCCTAAGCGATTTATTTTGTTTATTACACCTTGCTATCCTCTTCTGCGGCATCTAAATCATTCCAATATTGTCGTACTCTGCATAAATGACATACAAATGGATACTAACCAGCCATATACAAAAATAAATCGCTCAGGAAGAGGTGTTAGGGTCCTAGTGCCACACACAGTCTTTATTAAGAGTGTTTACATGCCTTACTAGAACGATAGAAGTGACATTTATGACCGAAGGAGCCCAGTGGAGAGAAGATAATAAGTAGAAGGATAGGTAATTACTGAAAGGCCAGGTGTGTTGTACTTTTCCCCCCAAGACGACTGTGGATGTGGGTAGGTGCTCTTGGTACTTAAGGCTAGAACGTGATATCATCTTGTTAATATAGGCTTGTTCGCCAGGTCGATCTGTGAAAGGGGAGGAGAGACAAGGGTGGTAGTTAGCTGTGAAATTTCTTACAAGGGAGAATTCTGAGGAAGGAGAAATTGGGAATGTTTAACATCAAGAGTATAAGGGTCGCTTTGGATAGTCGATAGAGTTAGGGTATAAGTAAACAGCACAAATATGTTTAATTAGGCATTGAAAACGTATTTGTAGCGTATGGATAGATAATTCAAAATACAGGCTCACGAGGACGAGTTAACCCGCTTCAAATTACGCACTCAGCATCCACCTTTGGCTTGGAAATGAGTATAGATAAGAGTTTGTGATCAGTAGCGTGGGACAGCTGTCATGATCTGAGAATCTGAGTATGTTTAGCAGAGGAAAGTTGGTGTCCCATGTAGGGGATCTAATAGAAACGCCTTGAATATAGTAGGCATTATTGAAAGCCGGTTCTGGACATTTTGATCGATCGTTTCCTGGAAAATGGCTGTTGTTGGGAACATTTCTGGTCCCCTTTGTTAGGAACTGAGAGGCTTTGTTTACACATAATAAAATTTAAATGTGCAAGTGTGATGTGAAATGCGCGATTAGTTTAATATAAAGATTCAGAACCAGACAGAACTAGACATTTACTGGAGTATGTAAACTTTTCCTCAGTATTACGGAAACACTGAAAAAAGGTCAGCAAAGATGGATGGTCAGGAGTTAGGATTCTGATGGGTAGTGAAAAGGAATCCACAGTTCACCGTATCGCCAGCCGTCCACACACCTCTTAAGTGCTGCCTGTTTGACTAGTGCTCCCGGCTGTGAGGGTTGTACAGGAGAGCAAGAAGGGAAAATAAGGGTGGAGGGAAGGGAGGAATGTAGGGGGAGAGAGGTGGAGGGAGGGAGAGAGGGAAGGGGGAGGTAGGAAGAAACTTGCTGTACGGGCGGAAAGAGGGAGGCACAGAAGAATGTGTGGTGTGTGTGTGTGTGTGTGTGTGTGTGTGTGTCTGTGTGTGTGTGTTTAATAATAATAATAATAATAATGAAGAAGATGATGAAGAAGAAAAAGGAGAGAGAGAGAGAGAGAGAGAGAAACAGGGGAGGGGAAGGAGGGAAGGTACAGAGTAGGGAGAAAGGGGAGGAACGAGGCGTGGAGAGAGAGGGGAGAGAGTGCGGAAGGGAAGAGGGTGGGAGGAAAAAGGGAGGTAGGGAGAGAGAGTAGAGGCTAGGGAAGAAAGAGGGCGAGAGGAAAGGAGGGTAGAAAGTGAGGGGGGGAGAGGGAGGGGAGGTGGATGTAGGGAGAGAGAAAAGTAAAGGGAGGGTGAAGGAGGGAGGGAGGAAGGAAAGCAAAAAGGGGAAAGAGGAAGAGGGGGAGAGGAAAAGAAGGAGGGGGCGAGAGAGAGAAGGAAAGAGGGAGAGGGGGAGAGGGGGGGGGCTAAGTGAGGGGAAGGAGGGAGGGAAAAGCGGGTGAACACGGAGGGAGGGAGGGAGGCAGGGAGGAGTTGAAGCATAAAGGGACCGGGAGAGGGAAGGGAGCGGGGTGGAGGGAGAAATGGAGGTATAAATATGGAGGGAGAAGGAGTCAGGGGAGTGAGAGAGGGAGAAGTGAGCAAGGAGGGAGGGGTAAGGCAGCAAGGAGGAGGTGGAGTAAGGGAGAGAGGAAAGAAATAAAGGAAATAAGGAAGGAAAAGGAGGAGAGAGAGAGAGAGAGAGAGAGAGAGAGGAATGAAAGTAGAACGGAGAAAAAGAAAGTATGGGGGATAGAGGAGGAAAGGAAGTGAGAAGGGAAAACGGAGAGAGAGGGAGAGAGAGAGAGGGAGGAGAGAAAGGGAGGGGAGCCATAAGGGAGGGAGGGAGGTTTGAAGGAGGGGAGAGCAAGAATGACTAAGGAGGGAATGGTAGGGGGAGGAGTGAGCGAGAGGGAGTGAGTGAGCGAGTGAGAAAATTTAGCCTTTGTAAGCTAACTTTAGAGGCGGTTCGGGTGCTCTATAAACATGTGGCTGGCTGTACATATATGGTTCAGGGGAGAGAGAGAGAGAGAGAGAGAGAGAGAGAGAGAGAGAGGGGGGGAGAGAAATCCCACAACCTCTCATTTAAACGTTCTCTCTCTCTCTCTCTCTCTCTCTCTCTCTCTCTTTCTCTCTTCATAACCCTCCTCAACCCTTCTCCAATTGCTTTTAATAAAAAAATTAAACCTTTTATTTTAATTATTTTCCTTAGTTAATTTCTGTAATTGTATTTTTTCATTTATAAATACTGTATATTGTGTATTATTATTATATACCGATTTATTTAGTATTTATTTTAGTTTATGTAAGGGAAAGGAATACCAAATAAGGCTCTCTCTCCACCAAATCTCCCTCCGGCTTAGGTGTGTGTGTGTGTGTGTGTGTGTGTGTGTGTGTGCGTGTGTGTGTGTGTGTGTGTGTGTGTGTGTGTGTGTGTGTGTGTGTGTTTGAGAGAGAGAGAGAGAGAGAATTGTGTGTGTGCATTTTTTTTGTGTATGTATGTGTGTGCATTGAGAGTAGAAAGAAGTGACTGAATGTAAGCTAGAGAGAGAGAGAGAGAGAGAGAAAATAGAGTGAGTTAGAGTGACTGTATGAGTGATCTTGAGAGCTAGAGTGAGAGCTGTAGAAACGGCTGAAGTGAGCCAGCAATTATATTAAAGTGGGTTTGTCAGCATGGACGTATATGGGTGAGAGAGAGAGAGAGAGAGAGAGAGAGAGAGAGAGAGAGAGAGAGAGGAAGGGAAATAAGAAAGAATGCAAATACGTGTGCAAATTAGTCAGGTAAAGGTGTGAGAGAGTAAGTTAGTGTGAAAATGAAAGCAAGCATGAGACAGGTGACTGGGTGTGAAACAGAGAGAGAGTGAGGGCCGAAGAATGTGTGTGTGTGTGTGTGTGTGTGTGTGTGTGTGTGTGTGTGTGTGTGTGTGTGTGTGTGTGCTGGGTACATTAGTGCCGGTGTAGGCAAGTGCTTGTTTGAAGAGTTGTGTGTGTTTATGCCCGCAGGTGTGTGTGTGAGTGCTCGTGCAAGTGTTAATGCTCGTGCACGTGTGTGTGTGTGTGTGTGTGTGTGTGTGTGTGTGTGTGTGTGTGTGTGTGTGTGTGTGTGTGTGTGTGTGTGTGTGTGTGTGTGTGTCTGACATTCCGTGTGACGACCTGTGTGAGGACGTGCGTGAAATAGTGCGTGAGAGAGAATGAGGTGATGCAAGAATAGAAGTGTCGAGTGTGTGTGTGTGTGTGTGTGTGTGTGTGTGTGTGTGTGTGTGTGTGTGTGTGTGTGTGTGTGTGTGTGTGTGTGTGTGTGTGTTTGTGTGTGTGTGTTTGTGTGTTTTGGAGAGAGAGGGAGAGTGGATTAGTGTGTGTGCTTTTGTGTAAATATATGTGTTTGCATTGAGTGAGTGTAGAAAGAAGTGAATGAATGTGAGCGAGAGAGAGAGAGAGAGAGAGAGAGAGAGAGAGAGAGAGGAAGGGAAATAAGAAAGAATGCAAGTACGTGTGCAAATTAGTCAGGTAAAGGTGTGAGAGAGTAAGTTAGTGTGAAAATGAAAGCAAGCATGAGACAGGTGACTGGGTGTGAAACAGAGAGAGAGTGAGGGCCGAAGAATGCGTGTGTGTGTGTGTGTGCTGGGTACATTAGTGCCGGTGTAGGCAAGTGCTTGTTTGAAGAGTTGTGTGTGTTTATGCCCGCAGGTGTGTGTGTGAGTGCTCGTGCAAGTGTTAATGCTCGTGCACGTGTGTGTGTGTGTGTGTGTGTGTGTGTGTGTGTGTGTGTGTGTGTGTTCGCGCGCGCGCGTGTGCGTGTCTGACATTCCGTGTGACGACCTGTGTGAGGACGTGCGTGAAATAGTGCGTGAGAGACAATGAGGTGATGCAAGAATAGAAGTGTCGAGTGTGTGTGTGTGTGTGTGTGTGTGTGTGTGTGTGTGTGTGTGTGTGTGTAGGACAGGGGGTGAAAAAAGTGAGAGAGAGAGAGAGAGAGAGAGAGAGCCGGGGGCAGTAAATATAGAGAGAGAGTGAGTCATGGAAGGCAAGTTCAATATGAGAGCCAGAGTTTAATAGTTACACAGACCACACAGACATCAGGGTCCATAGTAAATCGTAACATTATGAAGAAGCAGGTTCCAATCGCTAGCGCTATCGTTTAAGAAATACTGGAGCGTCCTTAAGGAAATATTAGGTCATCGTGTAAGAAATACTGGGTCATATCTAAGCAGCCCTATGACCCGTTTTATGCCTTGCCGTTTTCGCTTGTCAGTAATTCTGCAGCAAATGGGAATAAATTGTTAATGTTTTCTTTATCGCGCTCTTTCACTATTTTTAAAACTGTATTGGAATCCCGTTTGATTTCTTCACTCTGATAGCGTTTGTTTGATCTCATTCTTTTATCTTCAGACGATTTTATTCAGTTTAAGGTAGACTTTTGGACCTGGAGGGGTTAGATACAGCCTTCATTAACCCTTTCACTGCCAGAAATCCCTCTTAACTTGTGTAAAATCGTCTGTAGGTGGCAAGAATGAACAGTAAAAAAAGACGTCACCGAATTGAAAGAGTTATACATTTGACGAGTGACTAAAGATACAATTATTTATCCCATCTCTGTGTTACGAAGTGAAAGAATGAACTCTCTCATATCGCTCCAGCTCTAGTATTTTGGTGGGTTAAGTAACACCTGACGCTTTTCTTCAGGTGTGGGTGAGTCATAAGAGAAGGGGAATGTTCATGGTGTCTCCATTAACCCTCTCATGGCCGCATCAGCTCTATTTTGGCTAAGAGAGGCTTCAATTGAGTGTGAGTCAGAGGTGCATGATGGTGTTGATAATGGCGTCACACTGGCCAAAAAACAGCCAACAAACTTTTTCTTTCCTTCTTTCTTTTTTTTTTTTCTTTTTTTGCGAGCTAATAATGGCGTCACACTGGCCAAAAAACAGGTAATACTTTTTTTCTTTTTTTTTTCTTTTTCCTTTTTTTGCGAACTGAATAACAAAAGTCACAGGAAATCAGCTTACTGGGAGGATTGTTGCTGCGATGAGTACCTGGACGAGCCAAATATATATATATATTTTATTCATATGCTTTTAACTCTGTATAAAATATTCCATTAGAACACGAGGTTAGTAACATTAAAAATAGCTCACAAAAGCGGCTGACATGTTGGTTGCCTTTGCCCAGTGCTAATCCAGGTTTTATCCCGTCATCTCTAGTACTTTATTAATTTTATTTGGCTTAACACCGAACGATTTTATTCCTCTGAGGGTAATTCACAGAAAACCTTGATGTGTTGAAATTGGCTCCATTAAATCTCTCGTTGTCCCGTCAGCTCTTGTATATTATTTTGGCTTAGAACTAGCGACTGTGGAAGCGATTGTGTGTGTGTGTGTGTGTGTGTGTGTGTGTGTGTGTGTGTTGCGATGTAGTCAGCTGTACCAGATTTATTTCGTATTTTCCATCACCAGACGATTTTATTCAAGTGAGAGCGAGTTATAGAAAGCCTGAATGTTATCTTCCTTGACCCTCTAGCGGTCGCGTCAACTCTATTTTTCTCCGACCAACAAAAAGCAACACCTATAAAATCAGACCAATGTTTCTGGACTTTTTCTGGACTTTTTCCGGCCATTTTCAGCAGTGAGAAGGGTGCTGCTGCCAGGAGATCAATTTCTTATGTGTTCGTCCATGTTCGCTTGTGTTCGCCAGCCGCCTACATTTACTGAAAGAATACCATTTCCACTGGCGCTTGTTCGTGCCTGCTCATTGGCTGTGAATTCATTTTTAACAAACGAGTCAGCTTTGTTGTTCCAGATGACTGACCCCACCTGGCCCAGAATAATAATAATAATAATACTTATAATAATAATAATAATAATAATAATAATAATAATAATAATAATAATAGGACTGTAGCAGTAGTAGTAACTTTAATAATAATAGTAGTAGAAGTAGTAGAATAACGTCAGGCTCATCTGGACGTAAACCCAGTGGACTGCAGGCTGAATCTGTCCTTTCCTGCGGTCTGCCATCCTCTTTTCGAACGATAAGAAAGGGGTTGAGGGACGTTTGTGTAACCGGGCAACTCCACCGTCCGGTCATATCAGTGCCACTACGTGAAGGCCTCCCTCTCCAGCTCCTTCATATCCTATAAATGCGAGACACGTTGACATAGTAACTGTAAAGCGAGGGTAAGAGTTTGTGATATGAGTGCCAAAAACGTCAGCATAGGAACGAAGGTGAAAATTTCTGATAAGGACATTTTTTGGTAGTGTATGTAATCGTACTCCACTCTGCTGTATAGTTCTGTATATTTAAGGTAGGGAATTCAAGTGTAAATCTATGAACGCTGAAGAGACTGCGCAGAAAAGTATCACCCATGCAGTACAGTCAATATTATAATACCAAAAGGTGCATCAGCAAAACTATACTATGTTTACTGTAACTAGACGTAAAATTGCTCGTCATATTGAATGCTGAGATGAAACAAGAGATTAACACAAGAATATGGTGCTAATCACGAAAAAGTGCAATGAAAATGATGCGATGTCACAGTATTCTCGTCTGGCATTGAACTACGGGAAATAAGCTGTAAAAGGACGAAAATCTCCGCCAGTTTAAAGTGAAGGAACTGTACCTCCTTCAAGACGTTCAGTGGTTTTGAAGACTAGAGGCTAAACTACCTCACTGATGTGGTGGTACAAGGTGTGTTTATGGTACCATGTTTCTCTCTCTCTCTCTCTCTCTCTCTCTCTGTGGAAGGGTATACATATGTACATTTTATATGAGAGAGAGAGAGAGAGAGAGAGAGAGAGAGAGAGGTGACCGAGTTCAAGACTAATGTATGACAGGGAGAGAGGGGTAGAGGTTGGGGAGGAGGAGGAGATAGGGAGGGGGGAGGGAAAGGGGAGATGAAGGGACAAAAATGTGAGTAGGACAGAGGGGGGGGGGAATGAATGACGACTGAGAGAGAGAGAGAGAGAGAGAGAGAGAGAGCAGGTGGGTGGGGGAGGGAGAGAGGAAGGGACAGAGGAAGAACGAAGTTGGGTGAAGGGAGAGAGAGTTCGTGACAGGAGAGGAGAAGGGGGGAGGAGGAGGAAAGGCTGAAAGGGTGGGAGGGAGGGAGAAAAGAGGGGAGAGAGATGCATGACAAGAGAGGAGGGGGAGAGAGAGGGAAGAAATTAAGAGGAGGAAGGGAGTCTGTAGGGAGGGGGAGAGAGGACAAGGAGAAAGGGGTTAGGTTACAGCCAAGAAGGAAGGAAGGAAGGAAAAGAAGGAAGGAATGAAGAAAGAAAGGAAAGGAAGGAACGAGGGAAACGGGAATCGGAAAGAGGGAAAAGGTTGGAAAGGAGGAGATGAGGAAATGGAGGGAGTGGGAGTGAGAGAGATTGAGGAGTTGAAGGTTGGGAGTGATAGGAACTGGGGAGGGAAGGAAGAGATAACTGGGGAAAAGTGAGGAAGAACGGAGAGAAGCTGGGGGAGAAAGTGTGAGAGGGAAATGGGGAAGAGGAAAAAGAAAAGGTGGAAGGGGGAAGAGAGAGAGAGGAAGGTGGAGATGGGGGAGAGGAGAAGGAATGCACAGGGGAGATGAAGGGTGAGGGTAGGGGTAGGGACAGTTGGAAGGATGGGGGTGAGTGGGATAAGGGAGGGAGTAGTTGAGGGAGAGGTGGGGAGGAGTGAGTAAGGGGAGTAGCTGAGGGGAAGGGGTGGGAGTGAGTGGAAGGGAGAGGGGAAAGGGGGAGGGGGTGGCGAGGGGAAGGAGGCCAATAACCAAACTGTCAAGCGCCCTCTTCAGGTCGACTTGACAGCTTAATGGCCAATCACCTGCTTGTTGTCGTTTGTGCGTTTGTTTGTGTGTTTTGGCCCTATACATCAGAAAGTTTGTGTGTGTGTGTGTG
This sequence comes from Coenobita brevimanus, assembly GCF_032717465.1. Classification (NCBI taxonomy): domain Eukaryota; kingdom Metazoa; phylum Arthropoda; class Malacostraca; order Decapoda; family Coenobitidae; genus Coenobita; species Coenobita brevimanus. Next base: position 31,947,729 of record NC_137043.1, on the reverse strand, counting down.
TGTGTGTGTGTGTGTGTGTGTGTGTGTGTGTGTGTGTGTGTGTGTGTGTGTGCGCGCGCGTTTTGAAATCCAGTACTCAGAACCAAGATATATAAGTACAGTATAGTGGATGGGAAGGAAGTAGCATATATTTTGTGATTCCTTTTCTGTTATTTTTTCGTTTAATCTGTAGTTTTATCTCTTGTTATCTATTGTTATCCATGTATTGTTATCTGTGCATTGTTATCAGTATTGTTATCTAGGTTTTGACTGTCGGTGTGAAACATAAGCAACCTATCAAAATTGTACTCTCTCTCGCTCCTATATTTCTTTGGCCACTGATACTAGATGAAGACTGGCGTTTTAATTGCCACGGGAGTCGTGTAATTAGCGTGCTTGTGTGTACTGTACTGTTAAGTAGAGCACGTGAGTACTGTTAGACTGTACTTGTAATTACTCTGCTGTTAAATTCTACTCAGGTGGTTGTGAATGCTTAAGTTGTTCAGGTAATGACCGTGGATGGTAATTGGACCTACGATGAGATTTAATTACTCCTTTATTAGTATTTTGGTCACTGGTCGTAACACGTTAATGAGGAGGAGGAAACTGAAACTGAAATTGATAATGTTTTATTTAGCCAGCACATGTATACATTGAAAACAATAAAATAACTTTAATATTTCATTGGCTAAGCCAATGAAATATTAATGTTATATTAATGAGGAAGAGGATCATGAAGCTCTAATAAATTTTTTTGATGATGATGATGATGATGATGATGATGATAGTGATTTAATGATTTTCAAGACAATGATTTCCGGAGTGACAGGGGATGTTTGAGTCACATATCTGCTGCAAGGCAAATGTCGGAGAAAGCGTGGGGGAAGGACAGCAAAAACTTATGACATGTATTGGCCTGGGAAAATCATGTGACAGTTTATGACATGTATGGATTTGGAGAAAGCACAGAGCAATTTCCTCGAATGTATGAATCTGAAAAGAGTCTACGGAAATTTATGATATTTAGTGGACTGGAAACAACATTCGATATATGGTCTTTTTGCATGTGGAAAAAGCATACGACAATTTATGGGATTTTATAGGTGTACAAAAAGTATGTGACAGTTTATGATATTTTTGGATATGGAAACGCGTACGAAAATTTGTCATGTACCTGGAAAAAATATGACAATCTATGGATCAAGAAAATACTTATGATAAAGTGAAGAGGAAAGAGTTCTGTAAGGTGTTGAGTGTGTGTGTAGTGTGGTAGGTTATGTGCTCAGTGCTGTAGGGGGTTTATGTAATGGTGTGGGTGTAAGTGTACAGGGGGTGTTTGGGTGAGTGGGTCAGCATCAGGACTGGGAGTAAGGCATGGATGTGTGATGTTCCTGTAGTTGTCTAAGCACTCGTATATCCAGGGTCGTACGTAAATAGCACTGCCCTGGAAATTCACTGGATGGTATCTTTTGTGGTGGGTTACTCAGTCTGCTGGTGTGGGCGTGAGTGTGGGAGTAGGAAGTGAATAAATGATGCAGGGTAGACACAGATAACGCTGACTGAGCCGTACATGCAACACACGAGAAATTACCCGGCGGAATGGAAGGGGAGGGTTATATATGGACCACCCTGTGTATGGATGTGGATATTGTGAGGTCATAGAAGGGATGTGGAGGCAGAGCGAAGATGGTGATGTGTGATGAAGGTGGAAGTATTCAAATGTGATGTATGCAGATGATGATGATGATGATGGCTAATAATGAACAGAATTTTTTTTTATTCGTGTAGAGTTCTGTGAGGTTTGAAGGTAACGTAAGATTAGAGTAACACTTTATTCATTGTTGTCTCTTAGTGTCCACAACAACGTATGGGTGTGAGACTTAAGAATGACATGATATTAAACAAAACCAGAAGTGAGAGCAGCAGAATTTGGGGTGTTAGTAGAGCATATGGGTTGCGAAGGTTAGATAGGATAGTATAGAGAGGAACTGAATATGTAGAGTAAGTGAGCCTGTTTTTCAGATGTAGAATAATCCCCTTAGACGGTGGTCACATTGAAAATGGATGTGAATTGAGTAGCGAAAAATATATATATATATATATATATACAGTATATATATTTGTGGGTAGAAGGAGGTGTAGAAGGCCAAGAAGTTGAATGGGTATGAAAAGCAAATGTGTGAATAAGAGAATTATGGAAGTTTAGGATGCAAAAGAATACCGTAGAAGAAGGATAGAAATAAATAGATGACATGTGTTTACGGATGCACATGACAAAACAGTTTAGGATGCAAAAGACTAGATAAGGGATGAAAATAGATAGATGAACTGTGTATAGAGATGCACAAGACAAGCACTGCACCACAACTTTATCTTAACAATGGGCAAAGTGTTCCGTGTCCCTCATGCGTTATAAAGCACGTCTTTATTTGGATCATTTGGTCTCTGAGGGTGAGCCAAGAATGTCAGGGGTTATAACAGTGGGTGAAGGGATATGTGGACCATTTTATTGAGCACAGTGTTGATACTAACCTTGCTTTTGTGCATTTCCCGTTCGTATTTCTGTATCCCTTCTGTTCCTTGTGTCTGGGAGGAGAGGAATTATGATGATGATGATGATGATGATGATAATGATGATGATGATGATGATGAGGAGGAGGAGGAGGAGGAGGAGGAGGACGAGGAGAAGGATGGGGAGATCGTATGTAAAGCTGAAAATGAAGAAACGTGATATAATACTCAGGTAAGTGATCTCAAAACCCAGATACACAAGTGAAAGAGTTTGGTTCTGTAACAGGCTTGCTCGTAATTCTTCTCACCTTTAATAGTGAATGGTTTATGACTGAGTTAACCCTTTCACTGCGACAAGATAAATAGTATCGTCTGGATGTTGCAAACTTAAGACATCGTACTGAAGGGGTTAAGTTTGTTTGATGAATGGCAGGAGATAAGTAAGTCAAGTATTTAAGAAATATAACTGATTTCACTCCCTTATTTCTTTTCCAGAGGTGAGTACAAGCAAGGAGGTGTGTGTACTGTCTACCATGACGGTCCTCGTGCATGATTAACTGTTTTGGGTGAGTAGCTGGTGTAAGTGGATGACTGGGGAGGAGGGGAAGACTCTCATTGGTAAGCTTCGGAATAAGCATACAAATCTGACCCCATGTACATACACTAGTTAGAGAATTATATGTACTTCCCATAGAATACGCATGGCCCTTCGTTTTGACTGTTTGCGCATCCACCACAGGCATTAGTTTTGAGACACGTTGAGTACTGAACAAAATGAAAACAAGCTCGTTCGCCAGCCGCGTGACCTACCTTGCACCATGAAACCGTCGAAGGGGTTAAAGAAGAGGGCGTGGTAAGCAATGGAGTGGGTGGGATGGACTGGGATTTTGTTGGGTGTTGAGCCTGAGATAGGAAAGTATACCCTGTGGAAATGGATGTTGCTGAATTAGTGGTTTGAGTGCAGTAAAGTTTTAAAATATCCTCCAAAAATGCTAGTGTCGGGGTAAAGAAATGGATGGGATGATCAGAAATTTTGGTTGGGGGTAGAGAGGGGTGATGAGAGTACACCCTGTGAAAATGGATGCTGTAGAACTAACGGCTTTAATACAGGGAAGGTTTATTTCAAAGTTTTCTCCACATAAAGGGCGAGACAAAATAAGTTCGCATTTCTCTTCTGACACAGGTAGAAAAGCATTATCTCTTCTTCTCTTGACACGAGTCTGATTCTACCGTACCAGTTTTAACCCAACCCTTTCACTGCCTTGGACGCTCCCGGTTGTTTTATGTAGGCGTAATCGAGACCATTTTATTCATCTGAGGAAAGTTATAGAAGTCTAAATGTTAGTTAAAACTGTGTTCAACCTACCGATCACTGTTACCTTCAACTGAACAAAATCGTCTTGAAGTAACCTCAGTATAATGAAGCGTCCAGAGAAGGCGAAAGGGTTTATAAACACTCTTAGGCTCTTCTTGCTCACTCTTAGCTGTATAAAGTCGTCTGGCTCAACTGGCATAGAATGCTAGAGTTGTGTAGACCATGAGGGGATTATTGGGGACAGCATTAACACTCTCAGTCCTCAGTAACTCATACTTAAATAGTGAACATGTCTGGCTTTAGCTGAGTTGAACTACTAGAGTTAATCTGATCTTGAGACGACTACGGTGGAGGATCGAGTTTCTTGTGTGTGATACTTGTTGCACAAACCCACGTGGTCACATTGTTTACGCATTTTTGGCACAGCATCCTCACACTGAGATACACTGTTAAGAGATTGTGTTTCTTTTGTGATGGTTTTATTCCTTCAGATAATGTACTACGGTAGCCAGTTAATGAACGAAATATATATGCCATGGATAAAAGAAAAGTAACCAGCAACACCAACCAGTCAGCATAGAAACTGACACGTACACGCCATACACACATTTTCACATACACATAAGTAAATACATAGACTGGCAGACAGACAGACAGACAGGCAGGCAGGCAGGTAGAGAGAGACAGGCAGACAGACACAGACACAAAAATAGGGTATGAAAACATTATAGGAGTTGTAGTGTGAGGTTAGGGACGGTGCCAGAGTGCCAATACATCATGCGACCCCCACTTGGCACCTCACCCTCTCACTGCTAGACCCACAACCACCCCACCCACTTACACTCCACGCACCCATTCCCCACCCACTCATATATATACCCCCACCTGCTTATACCCCATCCACACATACCCCATCCACTCATACCACACCCACTCATACCTCACCCACTCATACCCCACCCGTTTATACCTCACCCACTCATGCCACACTCACTCATACCTCACCCACTCATACCACACTCACTCATACCTCACCCATTTATACCTCACCCACTTATACCCCATCCATCCATAACCCACACGCTCATAGTCAAGCATACTCTATACCTTTCTGTGTTCACACCTGCACACATTTGATCATTCTCTCTCTCTCTCTCTCTCTCTCTCTCTCTCTCTCTCTCTCTCTCTCTCTCTCTCTCACACACACACACACACACACACACACACACACACACACACACACACACACACACACACACATTCGTCGTCTCCTTTACCCTCTGTCTCCCCTCACCCTCGCTCCCCCCCCCCCTCCTCGCTGTCTCATCATCAGTTTCTCTCACTTTTTCCTGTCTCACTTTCTCACTGTCTTCCGCTGTCCTGGTTTAGATGCCTCACCTCTCTCTCTCTCTCTCTCTCACCCCTCACCCTTCCCATCTCTCTCCACCCCCTCTTTCAGCCGTCATTCTCCCCCCACTCTCCCAAAATTCCCTCCTTCACCCCACCCCTATCCCTCCCCCTCTCCATTCCCAGCCCCTCCCCTCTCACACTTTACTCTTTCTTCCTCTCTCACTCACCCCCCTCCTTTCCTCCTTACCCCCTTCCCCTCATCTCCCACCGTAACCCCTACCCACCTCCTTACCCATCATTTCCTATTTGTTTCACTAAAGGCACTGAACAAATTAAGCTTGAATCTGAAAGGGGAAGACAAGCTCCGAATTTTTACTGTAATTTCTGAAACGCGTGACGAATATGGAGTGCGTCTGACCCATCTTCATCGTTGCTAACCGCGCTGTACAATGTGGGATGCAGGCTGAGTAAATCTTATAAGCATAGCCCTTCCTTAAGAATACATTTGGAATTAGGGGCATGATTACAGCCTTTCAGCAGCTTTGGAGATATCTTAACACCTTTTCCTCACAGATTTATTTTGCCTATCAAACCTTATCATCCATTCGTATTATTTCGATGCAAACAATGTCCATATTCAGACAGATTTAACGTATAAAACAGCGTTAAAATGCAAAACGCAAAATACATCGCCAGAAGGAAGTGTTACAATATCTGACTTGCCAATGAGAATACGGCTTCACCATACGTTGGTCGTAATCTGAGCGGATTTGGAGACCTTTTAGGGTTGTATACTGAGACAAAAATTGTGACATTCCACAATTCTGGAATCGGCGCCCAGCTCAAGTGGATTCTACGATTTGTTGGTAGGCTTTTTCACCGAAGTGGTATAGGGAGACATTGGTTTGCGTGATGGTACAAGAACATTGATTTTATTATCATTATATGACTTGCATCTGACAGCGATTTTGGAGAGCCTTCCTGCGCTTCATATTTTTTCCCCGTAGTTTTGACACCGAAAGATACCACAAATATGGCATCCCAGAAATGTGGATTACACGGTTTGTTTAAGTATAACATCTGGTATCGAGTGCGACCCATGGCCTCCAGATTTTTGTTTTATCATACGACCTTTAGTAACACCTCTTTTTGATTATTTCTGCACGCTACACCTCAATGTCCTCTTTGTTATTGATACAAACCAGGTGGATGCTAAAACGATATGACTAACATACAAGAAATAGTAAGGTGTAGTAAGCAAAATAAATCGCTAACGGAGAGATGTAACGAATCCTGCTATGTCACCCCGTATATAGTCCCAGCCTACTGTATAACAAACAGCCCAAAGGATCAGAAGGGCTGTTGCTTTTAGCCGCCCTTTGTACCCCTTTGTATTTGCATGTCTTTCAACTAACCCTAACCATCTTTCCGTCACATGCTCACTTTCCCCTTTCCATACCCTTACCTTCCCTTACCTTTTCTCCCTTACCCTTTCTCCTCCCTTACCCTTTGTTTTCCCTTATTGTCCCTAACCTTTTCTTGTCCCTTGCCCTTCTCTCTTCCTTACCTTTCTTTCTCTCTTATATTTCCTTCTCCATTACCATTTCTCCTCCCTTACACTTTCTCCTCCCTCATCCTTTCTTTACCCTTTCTCCTCCCTTACACTTTCTCCTCCCTCATCCTTTCCCCTCCCTTCCCCCTTCCCCTCCCTTCCCCTCCCTTATTCTTTTCCCCCTTACCCATTCCCCTCCTTTACCCTTTACCCTTCATTTCCCTGACTTTCCCTTACACTTCCCTATCCCTAATACTTCCCTCCCCTCATCTCTCCAGCCCATTTACCTCTCTCCTTAGCCCCCCCCCTCCCTCTCATTCACCTCTCCCCACTTCTCACCCCCCCCCCCTACGACATGCACAGCTCTGCATAGTAACGCCTCTTTCCGTCACAGATTATGATAGTTTGCAGAATATGTTCATGCAGCCTTTCCCATATCTGTAAGACCTGTATTATAGTCCATTTCTGCCTGTTTAGGGTGAATGGACGTTGTGTGTGTGTGTGTGTGTGTGTGTGTGTGTGTGTGTGTGTGTGTGTGTGTGTGTGTGTGTGTGTGTGTGTGTAGGAGGGGGTGATTGTTATTTGCATTACTATTCTGCTTTTGGTCTCATAAAATGGGTATCATAGTTATAGATTACCCAAACAGTCTGGGAAGGAAAAGTGAGGCTGCCGTTTTTCTTTCCGTCCTGCTTTTCAGTCCTTGTCTTTAGGTGATAATTTCCATAGTTATAACCCTCCCTCTACCAGACAGCCATTAAATGGACCATAAGCTGTGTTTCTGAATGGTTTCCTTTGTACCCCTTTAGCACAATCCCCTTCACCTTACTCATCACACTCACTCACTCCCCCTTCCTCACACAGTACCCTCCCTGTCGCCCTTCCTCCCCCTTCTCTCCTCCCTTTCATTCCTCCTCCATACCCTTCCTGTTTCCTCCCTTGCTCTCTAGATCATCTTACCTTCTCCTTTGTCCCCTCCTCCCCCCCAACAACCATTCTGCCTCATCATTCATTTCGCCTGTCCTTATCCACTTCAGTCACTCCCCCATCCCTCCCCCCTCCCTTTCCCTCCCCCTTCTCCTCCCCCCTCTCCCCTGTATCATAACTAGTGTCACTCAAGTTTTCTCTCTCTAAATAAGTTCTTCCTGATCACCCCCTTCCCTCATTCCCTCCCTTTCCCCCTCCCCATCTCTCTCTCCTTCTCCTCCTCTCCCCATATCTTTCCATCCTCATCTTCCCTTCCCCCTTGCTAACCATCTCACCCCCCTTTCCCTTGCACTCCTCTTTCCTCTCTCCCTCTTCCCCCTCCCCCACCCTTCCTCCTCCTCCACCCTTCCTCTTCTCCCACCCTCCTTCATTCCCTCTCTCTTATTCTTCTTTCATTTAATTTCTGCTCCTCCCTTCCTTCCTCTCCCTCTCCCCCGCCTTTTTCACTTTATTTTTTTCCCCTCCCTTCCTTTCAGTCATTTTTCTCCCTCAAGCCTTTCCCTCCCCATCCCCCTCCCCGCCCCTCCCCTCCCCATCCCCCTCCCCGCCGCGCCCCTCCCCATCCCCCTCCCCGCCGCTCCCCTCCCCTATCCGTGATGCTTTGATGTATGAATTTGACCTCCCTGACCCCCCCCCTTTTTTACACCCTCAGCTCCCTTCTTTTTCTCCCCTCTTCCTTTCTTCCACAATTCCTTCCGCCCTTCCTTTCTCCCTTTCTATCTCATCTTCCTTCCTTCCTTCCTATTTCTTACCTTCTCCTCTTCCTTTTTTCCACCCTCTCCTCTTCCGTTTTTTTTTTTTTTTTTCCCTTTTCCATCGTCGTTCCCTTCTCTCCCGCACTCCTCCTCTTGTTCACCTTACTATTTTTCCCCAGATCCATAAATGCCATGAATATAGTACAGTATTTCCTTCCCCATCCTCCCTAGTATACAGGTGTACAGGTAATTCCCTCGCTTTAGTATACGGGTGTACAGGTAATTTCCTCCCTTTGGTATACAGGTGTACAGGTAATTCCCTCCCGTTGGTATACAGTTGTACAGGTAATTTCCCTTCCTTTGGTATACAGGTGTACAGGTAATTTCCTCCTAATGTACGGCTAGACGGGTAATTTCTCAGTTCTTCAAGTCTCTCTCTCTCTCTCTCTCTCTCTCTCTCTCTCTCTCTCTCTCTCACAGTTTCTTTTCTTATCCTCAAGTCTCTCCTCTCCCTCCCTCCTCTCTCATTTCCCTTCCTCCCTTTTACCTTCCCTGTAAATTAGTCCATCTTCACTTCCTGTTTCTTTACCCTACTTATTCCCCCTACTCCCCCCCTTCAGCCTTCCCCCTATCCCCTTCCCCTCCCCTCCCTGATCCCTTCCCTCCTTCCCCACTCCACTGTTTCCCTCTCCACTCTTCCTCCATTTTACCCCACCCTTCCCCTCCTTCCTCTACCTCTCCCACCCCTTCCCCTTCCTTCTTCACTCGTCTCCATTCCACCCTTCCCCTCTCCACCCTTTTTCCGCTCCACCCTTCCCACTGCCCCGGTCTCATCCCCCTCCCCCACTCCTTTCTCTACCCCTCCCCTTCCATCTCCTTCCCCCGAGCACTACCCCTCCTCTCCACTCTTCTCCCCTTCCTTTTTCACCCGTCGTCCTTTCCCCGTAGCATTTACCTCCCCGTCCCACGTAAGTTCTTCCCCTCCCTCCCTCCCTATTCAGCTACCCCTTCTCCCCATTCCCTCATTCTTTCCTTCCCTTTCTTTCCCCTCTCTGTTCCCTCCCGTGTACTTCTTTGCATTTTGTATTTCCTTTTGCCTTCCTTTTCTGCCCGTCTTCCACCCCTTTCCATCATCCTTTCCCCTTTCCCTTCTCCTCTTCTCTGTTGTCCTTCCTCTTTTCCCCTTTTCTTTTGCCATTCCCCTCCCTTTCCCGCCTTTGCCTAGTGTTCGTCGCATTTTCGTTTCCCCTCCCATTTCTTCCCTCCTTTTCCCCTCTTCCACTCGTCTCAGTCATCTTATCCATTTCCCCTTCTTTTCTCTCTCTCATCCTTTTCCCTTTTCTTTCGTCCCCTCGTCCCTGTGGCCTCTCTGCTCCGCACCTATCCTCTTCTCCTTCTTTTTTAATCATCTCCTCTTCCTCTCTTCTTTTCTCTCCCTTTCTCATTCTTTTCCTCTCATTTAACTTTGCTTCTTATCTTTTTTTATTTTTTTACTTTTCTCTTCTTTCTTCATCTCCTTGCGTTTCCCCTCCTTCCCCGTCTCTCCTATCTTCTCTCCTCTCTTCTCCAGTCCTCTCCTGTCTTCTCTCCTCTCTTCTCCAGTCCATCCACCTCACTTTTTACTTCAGTTTTCTACCCTAATCCCTCCACCTCCCTCTCTCCCTCCCCTCCCCTCCCCTCCCCTCCCCTTCTCCTCGCATCCCCCTCCCCCTCCCCCTTCCCCTACTCCTCGTCGTCCCCTCGCCTCCTACCTCTCCCCCTCTCCCTTCTATCCCTCTCCCCTTCCCACCCCACATCCCGGTTGAGTGACAGGCGGGATTCTTGGCCCCCTGACCGGTAGCACTTGGCAAGGGATCGAAACCCCATAAGACTGGCACCATTGGAGGATACGCTGATTGCAGAGGAGAGGGGAGGAGAGGGGAAAGGGAGGGGACAGGAGAGGGGAGGGAAGGGGAGTGTGTGGGGTAGTATGGGGAAGGGTAGAGGGAGGGGAGAAAGTCGGAGAGATGCAGAAAGGAAGTTGTCGTAGGAATAAGGGGAAAAAGAAAAGATTTTAGGTGGAATGAAGGATATAGGAGGAAAGAGGGGAGAATAGGGAAGAGAGGAGGAGGGGGTAGGGAGAGGTAGGGGAAGAGAAGCGAGGGGAGATGAGGGGAGTGTTTGGAAGGAGAGAAGGATGAGAGAGAGGGAGGAGACGAGGGAGGTGGAGAAATGAGGGGGTTGGGTTAGGGTGAGGGGGTGAGAAGAGCTGGAGAGGAGAGATGGAGGAAAGAGGAACGAGAGAGGGATGAAAGGGAGAAATGGAAATGGGAGGAAACGAAAAGAAAATTATGGGAGAGGGAGAGGTGAAGGGAAGGGAGGAAATGTAAGGTGAGAGAAGGGTATGAGATGGGAGAAGGAGGGGAGAAAAGATGGAGAAGTAGAGAGAAATGGGAGGGAAGGAGAGAGAAAAAGAAGGGAGGGAAGGAGTGAGAAAAAAAAAAGAGGAGGGAGGAGAGAGAAAGATATGAGGGAGAGGGAGAGAGGATTTCAGAGAGGGATGGGAGATTAAAAGGGAGTTACTGAGGCTTGGATACGGGTTGAGAGAGAGAGAGAGAGAGAGAGAGAAAAAAAAAGTGGAATGGATAGAAATAGAAGTGAGAGAAGAGAAAGAAGTCGAGATAAAATAAATATCAGAAGGGAGGAAAAAAAGAGAAAGAGAGAGGGAGGAAAGAAATGAGTGAAGGGTGGATTATAGGGTCTTAGAGAGAGAGAGAGAGAGAGAGAGAGAATTCTGCTTCCAGGGGTTTGCCTACATCCCCATTCTCTCTCTCTCTCTCTCTCTCTCTCTCTCTCTCTCTCTCTCTCTCTCTCTCTCTCTCTCTCTCATTGTTGCTAGTTCACTATCTCGCAGTCTCACTTGTACTACCACACTGTCTCTCATTTTCTCTCTCTCATCATCATCGCACCGTCACTTTCACCCACCACTGTCTTTCATACTGCCCACTCTATCTTTATTTCGCAACTATCTCACTCTCTCACTTTCATCACATTCCTGTCTCTTTCCTACACACGTTTTTATCACCTCAAACTCTCACTACCTTAGAGAGAGACAAACAGACAGACAGACAGCTGTGTGTGTGTGTGTGTGTGTGTGTGTGTGTGTGTGTGTGTGTGTGTGCACCCACGCAAATTTGAGCGTGTAAGCGTAAGTTTGAGCTTGTATTATGCCAGTGTGAAATAACTTCATTGCATGTGTGTGTGTGTGTGTGTGTGTGTGTGTGTGTGTGTGTGTGTGTGTGTGTACAAGGGGGTTTCATTTCCCCCATGTGCTTGTGTGTGTAGATTTTTCCCTCCGTGTGCATATTAACGTTTGCCTGTGTGTGTGTGTGTGTGTGTGTGTGTGTGTGTGTGTGTGTGTGTGTGTGTGTGTACACGTAATCCCAGTCTGGCTGTATACCTGTTTATGACGGAAGGTAGGTAGAGGAGGGGAGAGGGAGGGAGGAGAGGAAATAAGGGAGAAAGAGAGAGAGAGAGTCATAAACGCGTGAATATGGAATGAGGAGAGGGGAAATGAAAAAGAATGAGAGAGGGTTAAGTGAAGGTAGACTGCTAGGTAGCTGGATAGATAGATAGATAGACTGACAGACGAACGGACAGACGGACAGACAGACAGATAGACAGATATAATGATAAATATATAATTAGATGAATACGGTTGATATAGATCATTTAGATAGGTAGATAGATGGGTAGATAGATAGATAGATAGACAAGGATTATTCATAATTTTCATACACAGTGCAATCCAGTAGCACTTTTTTCATATTTCTCTTTTTAAAATTTTCTGCTAAATTCTTTTTGCTGATTATTACGTAAATGTTAATTCAGGTTACGTACCAGAATAAATTACTCTTCTCTTTTCTAAAATTCATTAATCAATTACGTATTCTTTTACGTTTTTCTGTATATAAATTGAATATATATTGAAATTTGCAAAGCTTGTAATTGAATACAGAGTTGTTTTTTATAATTCTGTGGACGAGACACTTTCAGACACGGATATGTTTATGTAAAATTGATATGTTTGTCAGCTTTTATGCCCACTTTATATGATCTTCCGTGTGTGTGTGTGTGTGTGTGTGTGTGTGTGTGTGTGTGTGTGTGTGTGTGTGTGTGTGTGTGTGTATCTACTAACCCTTTCTTTGCGGTAGATAGACCCTTGAATTTAATTGAGGCTAAAACATTTGCTCACGCCTCTGCATGCGCTTGAAACCCCACATGTAATTTCTCTTTGTGTTTTAAATATCACGTGTGTTAAATCCCACGTGAAACCATCCCTCAGCATGTGTTAAAAATCCCACGTGCTTACTCTAGATGTGCCGTAATTCCATGTCTTAAATCCCATACCTGTTCCTTTCACTTATTTTAAATCCCCTGTCTTTTAAATCACACGTTTAAAATTCCATGCGTTTAAATCCCACATGCCTTTTAAATCTCACGTGTTCTTTAAATATGGTCTTTAAATTCCACGTGACTTCCTCTACATGCATTAACAGTTCTTCGTGTTTTAAATCCTACATCTGCTCACTTCTCTACATGTTTTAAATCCCCCGTAATCCCACGTGTAATTTCAATCCCTCCTTCCCCGACGTGTGCTGCGGATGTGTGTGGATATATATATGAGGGTGAAGTGAGGGGCCTCCCAGTCATATAAGTTTTATCACATAGTAAAAACGGGTTTATGAAATATGTGAAGGTGGAGAGCATTACGGGCACGGGCTTTCCTCACACCTCCTTCCTCACACATGATTCCTTACACCTCATTCCTTATACCTCATTCCTTACACCTCATTCCTTACACCTCATTCCTTACACCTCACTCTTTATACCTCATTCCACACACTTTATTCCTCATACCTCATCACATACCTCATTCCACACACATCATTCATTATACCTCATTCCTTATACTTCATGCCTCGCGCCTCGTTCCTTAATCACCTCATTCCTTATATATACCTAATTTTCTACACCTCATTCCTTATACCTCATTCCGTACACCTCATTCCCTATACCCGATTCAGCACACCTCATTCCCTTCATCACACATCACTCATTATTCGTCACTTTTAACACTTTCCTTTCACTCATTATTTCATTCCATACATTTCATTCCTCACTTTTCATTCACTATTCCTCAGCCTTGTTCCTCGCACGTCCTTCCTCACATCCAATTCCTCACACCCCATTCCTCATATCTCATTTCCTTCACCTCATTTCTTACACCTCATTCCACATAGGTCATTCCTCACACCTCATTCCATATACCTCATTCCTTAGATATCACTCCTTACACCCCTAATCTCCATATTATGACAGCTCCCGATTTTACGATACCAGAGAGAGAGAGAGAGAGAGAGAGAGAGAAAGGAGACCTGAATCTACGAAAGTGGGTAGAGGGGTTGCATGTGTAAATGAATGTGAATGTGGAGAGAGAGAGAGAGAGAGAGAGAGAGAGAGAGAGAGAGAGAGAGAACCCGCCCATTAATCCAGCGTTTCCATAATTCGCCCGAGTAACTAAAACAAATTGCTTCAGCACAAAGAACTTGTTTAATGCAGCCCAATTCAGTGTTTACATACCCTTATCGGTGACCGGGAGTGTTTTGAGGACTCTATTTACGATGTTGTTGTTGTTGTTGTAGTTGTTGTTGTAGTGGTAGTAGTTGTTGTTGTAGTTGTTGTTGTTGCATAGGCCTGGTCTGTCTGGCTGAGTAATTAAGTAAAACAAGGTAATGAATGATTGTTATGGATATGCAGTTAAAAAGAGGAAATAAATCTAAAGACACAATCAGGTGGCAGAAAATGTTAAAGGCAACTCGAATTTTTTCATTCTTTATTTTTATTCTGAATTTATTTATCTTTAATTTGTTTTTTAAGTTTCGACATTATTAGGTTTCTCTCTCTCTCTCTCTCTCTCTCTCTCTCTCTCTCTCTCTCTCTCTCTCTCTCTCTCTCTCTCTCTCTCTCTCTCTCTCTCTCTCTCTCTCTCTCGTACCCCTCAACTTCCATTTCTTCCTGTCACTCTCCCTCAGCCTTCTCTTGGCCTGCTTGTCTCTCACACACTGACCCTCTCACGCACTCTCCCTATCTCTCTCTCTCTCTCTCTCTCTCTCTCTCTCTCTCTCTCTCTCTCTCTCACACACACACACACACACACACACACACACACACACACACACACACACACACACACACACACACACACACACACACACACACACACACACACACACACACACACACACACACACACACACACACACACACACAAAACTCACCCCTGTTTCACACTTCTCATTTTTCTGGCTCTCTCACCCCTCACTCTCACATTCTCCTTTGTCACATGGTCATCTGTCTCACATTCTTTCCTCTTACTTTTGCTCCGTTTCCCCCCCCCCTCTCTCTTTTTTTCTCTCTCTCTCTCTCAAATCCATGAGCACGGAGAATACAAAAAAAAAAAAATTGCCTCACTGCACCTTCATCTGGATCTTTTTACCTTTGTGTATAGGTTTTAAGATTAATATAAGAGACTGGAGAGGGACGCCTTCATGTGGTGGCACTGATATAGCCGGGTGGTGGAGGTGCCCGGTCATGCAAATTTTTTCTCCATCCCTCACCCCATCCCCCAACAGGAGGATGGTGGACTGCGGAAGGGCAACTCCAGTCTGCAGTCCACGGGTTGCACATTTAGATGAGCTTTGAATTGAAACTACTACTACTACTACAACTACTGCTACTACTACTACTACTAACCTAGAGTCAGTTTGATTTTGCCTGACTCATTTGCGTTCCATTTTAACAGATAACTGGTTATTTAGTGGCAGAAAAAGCTAATATTACAACCACACGTCATTTCCTTAACATTTCTTCATGAGCAGCAATTGTGTAACTACCCTTCACCTTGGATATGGAGAGGTGGGATATTAAGCCATGTGAATGTAGTAGAGACACAGTGAGCATATGATCTTCCGAAGTGAGGATTAGTTTATGTACTGTACAGCGAGTAAGGCTGGATTTTTTTTTTTTTTTTTTTTTTTTTTTTTTTTTTTAGGGGGGAAAGTTGCCCATTCCAGAGAAAACTGAGCAAAGAGCTATTAACAAGACCCTTCCATCTCCAAAATGCCTAGACACATTGCATTGGTAATTGGAATTTATGCATGCAGAGAGGAATACGTAATAAGGAAGACAAGTTGCAGAGTCGAAGGTACATTTGTGCTGCGTTGTTTTGAATTTACCGCTTCGTGTTTATAGTTTTCTTTTTTTTTATAACCACTTCAGTCCGTTTGTGCATTTATGGTTTTTGTTCTTGCTATCTTCAGACGGTTTTTGGACCATAGGATAGACTCTTTTTACTGGAGGGGTTAGGTACAAGCTTCATTAACCCTTTCATTACTGTGGCTTTCTCCCGAATTGTGTACCCGTGTCTCAGAATACCGATAATGAAATGGTTAAGTACGTCACCGAACTGAAGGGGTTAATGGCACGAAGGCCTGTGTTTTGGTTAGCGTAGTAACTTTACCTTGGCGATATATTTTTCATCTTACCCTGACATTCGCTGAAACTTTACTTTGGTAAAATATTTTCCATCTTACCCTTAGGTTCGTAGCAATTTTTCCATGGCGATTTATGTTCCATCTTTTACGTTTTCTTTTGTGTTAATATGTCTCTGGTTTTTGACATGGCTTGCATCAGTAACACGAGAGAATTAATAAGATATAAAACGCAAAATAAATCGCCTGGGAGGAAATGTTGAGAAGTTTCCCAAGCCAGGTAGAAAAACTGCCCTTGGAAGGTGAAACAAACAGGTGTAGAAGGGAGACAGTTTCATTCAGTAAAGGTTTATGACATTAAACTGCCCTCCCTCCATTGCTAGTGTCATGGCTAACTGGCATTTCATACTAACAGGCAGTGTATTAGGGGAAAAAGATGCTGTATATTCTTGTGTGTTATTTGTAAATCACTTACTCCCTGCATCCTTGTGGCGTCCTTAGAGAAAGAGAGAGAGAGAGAGAGAGAGAGAATGTAAGTTTTACTACCCACCGGAGGGCACTGGAGAGGGTCGCCTTCCTGTGGTGGCACTGATATGACCAGGTGGCTCCACTGCCTAGGCACACAAACGTCCCTCAGTTCCTCCCTATCCCCCAACAGGAGAATGGTGGACTGCAGGAGGATAATTCACAGGCATCACATTCAGATGAGCCTTAGGTTGCAGCTACTACTACTACTACTCCTGCTACTACTACTGCTTCTGATAATAATAACAGCAACAACAACAATAATAATAATAATAATAATAATAATAATAATAATAATAATAATAATACCACCACTACTACTACCCAAAGATGATTGCATTAGCTCAGGTAAGATTTTTTGAACTGGAGGGGTTAACTATAGCCATCATTCACCCCATCACTGTTAGACCACTGCACTAAGTTTAATATAATCGTCTGGAGATAGCAAGAATATACCCACAAAATACGTTATTGGATTCGTCATTAGTTTGTTTTTGGTGCCAGCAGAGGAATTTGTGTGTGTGTGTGTGTGTGTGTGTGTGTGTGTGTGTGTAAGTGACTATCTGAGAGGCATACAGCAGTACAGGGACTAGAAACAAACCATGTTAAACCCCCATCAGCTCAAGAGGCCCTCCTTAAGCTGAATAAAATCGTCTGGAGATAGCAAGAACAAAATACCGTCATGGATTGAAGGAGTTAATATTGACAAACAATACAGAAAATCATAAGACAAAGATAACACGCCACATACAGACTTAAAACTGCTACGAAAGAGGTTTAGGGAGCCTGCCAGCCCTACGATAAAATGTCACTGTGCTTATGTCAATACTCTTGCCAACTTGTCCTATGTCAGTGTGGTGTGATTTAGCTTGACTCTTCCGTACGGTCCTGCAGTGGTATGATGATGGTGATGATGATAATATTAATGGTGGTGGTGGTGGTGGTGGTGGTGGTTGTAGTGGCGGTGTTTGTGGTGGTGGTTGTAGTGGCGGTGTTTGTGGTGGTGGTGTTGGTGGTGATAATGATGATGGTCGTATTACTGGTCGTAGTATTGATGATGATGATGATGACTATTGATATTAAATGATTATGATAAATACCAGGGTTTGGGTGGCAGTGGACCTCTTCCCCTCAATGACCTACAAGGGTACCGGCTGCCTGGTGCACTGGGATAAATGATTATGGTTTGTTGCTAGGCCGGTCACCTTTGTATGCAGTTTCTGTTTACACTTGAGCACTGTGATGATAATAGTAGTAGTAGTAGTAGTAGTAATAATAATAATAATAATAATAATAATAATAATGTGATAATAATAATAATAATAATAATAATAATACTTTGTAAATCGATAAAGTAAACAGTAAAACTGATTGTGTACCATGTGTACCCTTTCCCCCTTCACCTCTTCATCCTTTCCAACACATTCCTCCTCCTCATCACCTTCCTCCCCCCCACATGTCTCACTCTCCCCCTCCTGCAAGCACTCTTTCCCCCCCTCCTCCTCCGTCTCCTCCCTCTTCCATTCTTCTTCATCCTTCCTCATCATACCTTTTCTTCATTCCATTCATCTTTCCTCCCACCCGTTCATCATCATCATCATCGTCATCATCATCCTTTTCTTCATCCTTCTTTATTTCCTCTTCCCCCTCTCCCTCTACCTTTTCCCTCCTATTTCCTGTACCGCCTCCCTCCTACTTTTCCTCCCCTCACCCCTTCTTCCCTTCTTCCCTGTCTTGCTCATCTTTCCCATATCTCCCTCTCTCCATCCGCCTCTCCCTTTCCTTTTTCCCCTTTCTTCCTCCTATCTCCCCTTTCCCACTTTTCCTCCCCTTAACCCCTCTTCCCTTCATCCCTGCCCATCTCCCCTTCTTTTCTTCCCTGCCTCGCTCTCCATCATCCCCTCCCTCCCTCTCTCTCTCTCTCTCTCTCTCTCTCTCTCTCTCTCTCTCTCTCTCTCTCTCTCTCTCTCTCTCTCTCTCTCTCTCCCTCTCTCTCTCCATCCCCCCCCCTCTTCACGGTTGCCAGCTCACGTGATACACTCGGCCAATAAAAAACGGAGTACCCAGTAATCTATTATCAGGGAAGACAATAATATTCCCAGGTACGTGGTCACAACAAAGGGGTAAGTTTATCCTTGGGGTGTGAAAAATTCCTTGGATGTGGGTGATTATGGCGTTCCAGAAGAGTGCAGTTAGTGTCCTTTTACAAACAAAACAGCGTTATTAATCTGTGTGTGTGTGTGTGTGTGTGTGTGTGTGTGTGTGTGTGTGTGTGTGTGTGTGTGTGTGTGTGTGTGTGTGTGTGTGTGTGTGTGTGTGTGTGTGTGTGCAATATTTATGGACATCTGCGCATGTTGCTTTTTTTTTTTTTTGGGGGGGGGCCGTCTAATATTGCACTGTATTAATGATAAGCGTTTTAGTTATTGTTTTTGTCGTATTGCGAGTAGTGGTATTATTATTGTCAGTGTAGTGCGATTGGTGGTGGTGTGCGAAGTATTGTTGTTGCCTTATTGGGAGTAGTGGTGGTGTTTTTATTGTTTAGGGTTTTTCAATCACTACAGGTGAAAGCAGTATCTTCATAGCCGCAGGTAACATTGTCGTTCGTGTTTGCAATTTGTTTTTTATTCCTTGCAATTGCTTTTTTTTTTTTTTTCCTAGACGTACATGTATAGAGTTGGTTGGTTCTCTCTCTCTTATTCTCCTTTCATACCTTCAGAACTTTCTTCGTCTTGTTCCTTCCAGACGCAGCATATCCTCACACACTTGGTCTGCTGCACATATTCAATAGTTCCTGCAATAAATAAATAAATAACAGCATATGCAGTTTTATATATGCATGCACACATACATATATACATACATATGAGTTTATCTATATCTGGTTATTTATCTAGGTGTGTCTGTCTGCCTGTCTCTCCGTCTGTCTGTCAGTGTCCACCATCGCATGCGGTAAAGGGAGGCCTGGACATAACATCCTTGTGTTTCTCTCCTTTCTCAGCAACCTCTACCTCTCCTCCACAACCACCACCACCACCACCACCACCATCTCTCGCCACCCCGTACCCTCTTCAGCACCACAACCACACCCTCTTTCGCCACCTCATACCCTCTCCACTACCACCCTCTCTCGTCACCCCATACCATGCTTTAAAGTGCTGTTCTCCCCAGGGTGTGGCTGAAAGTATACTCCCCTTCTCCCCATGGATAGCCCGCGGGGAGGAGGTGTGAGGAAACTGAGCAGTAGCTAGAACCAGCAGAGTTTCCCTTACACTACTAAAATTGAAAAAAAAAAAAAAAAATCAGACTGGAAGAAAGTAAGTTGGAGAAAAGGCAGCCTTATAGCGGAGAAAAAAATGATATGGAAGCTGTTCATTTGTGGCCACCCCTACCGGGTTTAAGGATGCTGGCGATAGATAGATAGAAGGCTAGGTAGATAAAGAGATAGATAGTGCAGCGAGACAAAAAATCCTGCCGAGAAAACTGATCAGAAACAGAGACAATAAACAGAAACAGAAACCGTAAATAAGTAATCGTTCCATGGTAAAGAAATCAGCCGAGACAGATTTTGGAGAGAGACATATTTAGGATCGAGCTAAATAATGCGAAGAGCTGAGATACAGGGAACTGACTTTGGACATAAAAGAATCTCTAAAGGCAAACAGACAGACAGACGGTAAGATTAGTTGAAGGTAGAAAGGGGAATAAAAATGGATGGTGTTGCGAGGATGAATTAACGAGAGAGAGAGAGAGAGAGAGAGAGAGAGAGAGAGAGAGTGACGTCATAAGTGAACTATTTGTGGGTAGAGGCGCCTCTGTATTTACGTAAACAATGTGAGGTGATGGAGAGACGCGGGGAGTAGGGGAGGGGGACTAAGGGAGGGAGAAGAGTGGGGAGGGGAGTGGTGTGAGAGGAGAAGCGGGGGAAGGGAAGAGGGGGAACGATTGGGAGGGGAAGAATAGGTAGGGAAGGGGTATGAGGGAGGGGAAAAGGGGAAAGAATTGGTTGGGGAGGGAGATGAAGGAGAGGGAGGAATGCAGAGGAGGGGAGGATAGAGGAGAAACAGAATTCGTGGGTGGAAGTCTAGGGGAGGAGAGTTAGTTGGGGGTGAGGAAGGGGTGGTAAAGGGAGGGGATAGTATAAAATGGGATATGGGAGTGGGGTGAAGAAAAGAGAGGAAGGTAAAGGGGGAGAGGCTTAGGGAGAAGAGTGGTAGGGAAGTGAGGGAATGGGAGGTAAGAATGATTAATTAAAGAAGAAAGGGGAAAGGGAACTGGGAAGGAAGAAAAGGGAAAGGAATGGAGGGAAGGAATGAGAGGAAGAGGAAAGAAAGGAGACAAAGGGTAAGGAGGAGAAAGAGGAGGATGAAGATAAAAAAGTGTAAATGGGGGGTGTTGAGGGAGAGGGGAGTGGGAAAATAAAGGGAAAGGGAGGTAGTGGAGATGGAAGAAGAGAAGGAGAAAAGGAGTAGGAGTATGGGGAAGAAGGGAGAAAAAAGGAGAGAATGTTAATCTCTGTTTTTCACCTCCATAAGCACGACGTAGATTAGCCTGAGAAAAATAAAACCTAGGAGAGAGAGAGAGACTATTAATCTTTTGTTTTTTCCTCCCCCATAAACACGACATAGATACATAGATTTAGCCTGATAAGCTAAAATTAGAACCCGGAGAGAGAGAGAGAGAGAGAGAGAGAGAGAGGGGGGGGGGCTCAAGCACCATATGGGCCACACGGAAGTAGCCTAGTCTGTGTTTTGTCTGGCTTAGGTAGGGGATGAGTCATGAGTAAGGAGCGAAGAGGAGGCAAAAAGGATAGAGTGGGTGAGTAACTGAGTGAGGATGATGAGTAAATGAGGAAATTAGACGGTGAGAGGAAGAGGGAGGCGAGTGGCTGAAAGACTGAGGTGAATAACTGAATATAGGCAGTGAAAAAGTAACGGAATGGGTAATGAGTAATTGGATGAGGACGGTGAGTTAGGAAATAGGGTGGTGACGAGAAGGAGGTGAATAATTGAGTAAAGTGATGAAAAAGGAACGGAATTGGTTGTTGTGATGATGATTGAGTGAGTGGATGAGGATATTGAGATGAGTGAATGGATGAGGATAATGAGTAAGTGGATTAAGACAGTGTTGAGGAGTTGAATGAGGTGACTGAGCGAGGGTATTCAGTAGGTGAAGTTGTTGGCTAAGAATAATGGGGTTGGTAATTGAAAAAGGTTAGATTGTAACTGAAGTATAGTGTTTTAAGGACAGTGAAGTAAGTGAATTATGGGAGCAGTGGTGAATTAACTGAATAGTTACCATTATCAAAATCGTCCTAATTACTAAATCGTCCATTACTAAAGGGGTGGGTTGGGTCCAGAAACAGGAGAAAGGTGGTAGCAGTAGTTGTAACCCCAGGCTCCTCTGAACGTGAACCCAATGGACTGTCTGCCAAAGTTACCCTTCATCCGCAGTCCACCCTTTTCCTTTCGGGGGATAGGGAGGGGACTGAGGGACGTTTGTATAACCGGGCAACACCACCGCTCCTTGATATCGGTGCCACCATAAGAATGCATCTCTCTCCAGCACCCAGGAGAAAGAAAAAAATGTACATAAATAGAGAGAACTACCATCAGAGTGCCCAGAGGAAATGGTTCAAACCTTCACTCCCCCACATTCAAGCCTGCAACGCTCTCGGCTCCACCCACACTACAGGGAATCCAGATAAAAAATGTGCCTTATGTGAGACAGATTATGTCCTCGACTGCCATGTTAAAGTAGGCGAAATGTAGGCGAAACCATCCACTTTAATGTGCTCCATCCGACCAAGTCGCTCATTGCACATGTGGTGTATAGCAGTTCCGCCAACTGTAATATTAACTAGAAAACACGCAGAGATTGCATACCTCCGCGGTGCCAACAGTATGTATGATTTACTGCTGTAGTTCCTCTTTCCTACCAGACGAATACTTTTTTTTTTTTTATCGCATAGTTAATCAGTTCTACGGTCTTAATCTACTCTGTTACACAAATCAGAGAGTGCATACCTCCGCCAACACCAGAAAAAAAATTATTTCATTATCCACATCCGGATCCATCTCAAAATCAAATAATCTCTTCCTTTCTTAACAGCTTCCTGAGATATGATACCCAGCAGACAGACTGACAGGTGAATACATAACCTCCGTCCAGCTTCACTGGCGAAGGTAAAAATGGAATAGAGTCCTTGTCATGAGCATCGCTGTATATACTGATCTAATTTTCTGTATCAGTTCCTTTGCTTACCCATCTCTTCCTGTTTCATTGATGCATTCACTTCAATCAAACTATCTTTTTGTTCTTCAGTGTCTCTGCCTCCTGCCCACAAACTCACTATATACCATTTTCACCACGTTAGTCGTATCCATATTCTGTAACACCATACCACCCAACGCAGCCTTTTCTCCACCACTGTCAATAAATTCCACTACCCCACATCTTTCATGGGTCTCTCGGGGCTTTCTGTGTATATGTCCTCGGCACGTAACACACCCCACGTATATTTGACAACCGGTCCCATTTTAAATTATTTTACCACCACGGCAGCCGTAACATCGGTAACTGCAAACCAACCAGCCTGATAGCAGTAGTCTTCGAATCCTTGTGTGGTCCCCATCCCCCTAAAGGAGAGTGGTGGGCTGCAGGAAACAGACAATAGTACACCAGGTTCATGTTCAAATGAGCTTGGAGATGCAGCTACTACTGCTACTACAAACTCACCAACTTCCACCACCACCACCACCATTACTACTACTACTACTACCACCACTACCACTACTTCTACTACTACTACTACTTATTCGTTATTTCTGCCATTTCATCATTATTGAATGCCTACGAGTATGAAATAAACAATTCTGCTTCTTTAATCATGTCCATTTATCAGTTTCCCAGAGACAATTGTAATTTCTTTTTTCATCAGTGAACACATTCGTTTTTTCTGCGTCATATTTACTCACTCTTTCACCCACATACATTTGAACATTTCCGCACTGCTCTTCAAAACAGTTCCGGTAAAAAAAAAAAGAAAAAAAAAAAGCTGCGTCCTTTTCCCCCCAAAAGGCCTAATAGTCCGTTCTCTCTCTCTCTCTCTCTCTCTCTCTCTCTCTCTCTCTCTCTCTCTCTCTCTCTCTCTCTCTCTCTCTCTCTCTCTCTCTCTCTCCTGAAGTAAAAGGTACTTATGCAAAACATTCGTTCGTGTCACACATCTTTTAGCCGACAGTCCATAGCTTACCAATAGACCTGTTTTTTTTTTTGTTTTTTTTCATGTTTAAAATAAGCCACTATAGTATGTCCATTTTAACTTGGCCTATGGTTGCCAGCTATCTAGAGTGCTGAAGAGGAGATTATCACTAGAAGATAGTGCTAGTCGCGAAGAAGTGCTACAGAAAAGAATTGAGTCGTGTCTCTCATTGAGCTACTAAATATAACCTGCGGAAGGAGAATAATCTGCGCCAAGTTAAGGTGGAAGGACTATATATATTGGACAACTTTCCTTCCCGACACCCACTTTTCTGCCGACATCCTCTTGGCGCATCAAAACTTATAATATGTAGATGATCCATTGCGACACGTGGAAAGGCTGGGTGGGAGAGAGGTAGGGTAGAGCTGGATCTCTCTCTCTCTCTCTCTCTCTCTCTCTCTCTCTCTCTCTCTCTCTCTCTCTCACACACACACACACACACACACACACACACACACACACACACACACACACACACACACACACACACACACACACACACACACACACACACACACACACACACAGCCTTTCCAATTTTAAAACTCCCAAGGAAAACAAGCCAACAAACAGAAATATACATGAGTTTAAAGATTTAGGCACATAGCATATTTACTCTTTACTTATCAATTAGATTTTTGTCCGAAAGATTTTGAAATGGAAATAGAGATTAGTGAAAAGTGAAAAGGTTTGTGGCGAGGGATGGTGGTAGTGTTAATAGTGGTAGTTGTGGTAGGGGATGGTAGTAGTGTGGTTGATGGTGGTGGTTGTGCTAGTGATGGTGATAGTTGTGGTAGGGGATGGTGGTAATGTGGTTGATGGTGGTGGTTGTGCTAGTGATGGTGGTGGTTATGACAGGTGATGGTGGTAGTTGTGGTTGGGGGGGATGATAGTTGTTGTTGTTGTTGTTGTTGTTGCTCCAGGCTCATCTGAAACGTGAACCTAGTTGACTGCAGGCTTAAGTTGCCCTTCCGCAGTCCACCATCCTCCTTTCGGCGGGATGGGGGAGGAGGGCGTTGGGGGGACTTTTTGTATAACTAGCCATTGGACATGCCCGGTTATATCAGTGCCACCACGAGAAGGCGTCCCTCTCCATCACCACCCCATCGCAGTGAAAGGACCAGATTATTTATAAAGAGTTTGGCCATACGGTTGCTAAGGTGGTGACAGTCTCCGTAAACCACTTCAGATCGAGTTTTTTTTTTTTTTATTCTGGCTGACGACTGACTTTTTTTTTGCTCAGCTTCTGAAGGATGTCGTCGGGCTGAAAGGGTTAAAAATAGTTGTGGCAGATGTTGGTTGCTAGGTGTGGTGGTTGGGGTGCGGTAATGTTGGTAAGATTATGGTTGCTGAGAGAGAGAGAGAGAGAGAGAGAGAAAGAGAGAGAGAGAGACGTAGGTGCACATACCGACAGACAAATATACAGGAAAGACAGACAGATGGTGGAAGAGTGTGTGTGTGTGTGTGTGTGTGTGTGTGTGTGTGTGTGTAATGGGAGTGAGGGTGGCGTGTGTGTGGGTGTTAGGGAGGGCAAAAGAAGTAGGGAGGAGGGAGGGAGTAGGAGAGGGGGATGGAGGAGGGTATGGGAAAGGGGGAGGAGGAAGGGGAGAGAGTGGGGGTGGAAAGGAGGGTGATTTGGCACGTTTGGCATAAGGTGATTGAGGGAAGGGAGAGTGAGGGAGGGAGGAAAGATGGAAGAAAGGAGAGGGAGAGGAAGGGAGGGAGGAAAGAAAGTAGGAAGTTATGCTGAAAACGTAAACAGAAAGGGGAAGGAGAGGGAAGGAAGGAAAGGGGATGGGCAGGAAAGAAGGGGGAGAGGGGGGATAAAAGGATTTACGAGGGGAAGGAGGAATGAGGAAAAGAAGACAAGGAAGAAGGTAGGGAAGGAGAGGGGAGAAATAAAAGGCGTGGGATAAGAGAGACAGGGAAGGAGTGAGGGAGATGAAACGGAGTGGGATGAGAAGAGAGGGAAGGGAGTAAGATAGAAGAGAAATTAAAATCATGAGAGGAGGAAGGTGAAAGAGGGAAGAGGAAAGTGAGACAGAATGAAAGAAGAGGAGAAAGGAAGGAAAGGAGAAATGAAAGATGAAGGAACAAATATTCAAAAAATGAGTGATAAGGAAAGTGGGGAAGTGAAGGAAGGTGGGAAGAAAGGAGAAATGAAGGAATGAAAAATGATGGAGGGACAGGAAAGGGGGAAGAAAAATAAAGTGAAAAGTAAAAACAGAAAAAGGATAGAAGGGGATTGGGGAAAAAGTAAGCAGGATGGAAAGATGGAAGGCAGGAAGGAAGAAAATGAGGGAATGAAAAAGAGTAGAAAGAAGGTGTATGAGAAGAAACGATGGCGAAAAAGAGGAAAGAGGAGGAAAAAGGAAAAATGTGGGAAAGAAAGGTTCACAGAGGAAAACATTGAGTGAAACCGAGGAGGGAGAGAGGAATGCAAATCAAAGGTAGAAAAGTCAGAGGTGTGCGGTTGTTGAGAGAGAGAGAGAGAGGTCAGAGGTGTGCGGTTGAGAGAGAGAGAGAGAGAGAAAGAGGGTGAGGGGGTAGATGGGAGGGTAGAGAGAGGTAGAGGTATGAACGAGAGGGCACGCCGACCCCCATCCTAATATAGCCGCCATATTAATAATGCCCCCTTCCTCGCGGGTTGCCGGCTAGCA
Organism: Coenobita brevimanus; assembly: GCF_032717465.1. Classification (NCBI taxonomy): domain Eukaryota; kingdom Metazoa; phylum Arthropoda; class Malacostraca; order Decapoda; family Coenobitidae; genus Coenobita; species Coenobita brevimanus. Next base: position 31,921,368 of record NC_137043.1, on the reverse strand, counting down.
GAGGGTATAAATCCGGGTCGCGCTCTCGCCTCGCGCTGTCTCACCCAACCCGTCCCTCTCCCCTGCACGCAAAAGCCCGTCCGTCGCCAGCGCACGCAAAAAGTCCACCAAAACCACCACCATGTCACGCAAATCCGGATCCCGTTCTTCCTCCAGGCGTTCAAAGAGGTCCGGAGGAGGAAGTAATGTCTTCGATATGTTCACACAGCGTCAGGTGGCGGAGTTCAAGGAGGGTTTCCAGCTGATGGACCGCGATAAGGACGGAGTGATCGGCAAGACTGACCTCCGCTCCACCTTCGACGAAATCGGCCGTATCGCGACGGATCAGGAGCTGGATGATATGCTCGCCGACGCCCCCGCCCCTATCAACTTCACGATGCTTCTGAACATGTTTGCCGAGCGACAGACGGGCGAATCGGACGACGACGACGTGGTGGCGAAGGCTTTCTTGGCATTCGCGGACGAGGAGGGGCTCATAGACTGCGACACCTTCCGCCACGCCCTCATGACGTGGGGTGACAAGTTTTCATCCCAGGAGGCGGACGATGCGCTGGATCAGATGGACGTGGACGATAACGGCAAGATCGACGTGCACGGAATCATCGCCATGCTCACGGCCGGCGGTGGTGACGATCAGGGCCCTGGTGAAGACGCGGCCTAAGAAGTCTGGCGAGACGAGAAGAGGCACCACCACCACCGCTACTAGTGCTCATTTTCTCCATCTCTACTTTTTTCTAAGTCCCTCCAAGTTTTGCTCTATACCTTTTTCCATTTTCTTCTCTTTTCTTCAGTTCCACCATTCTTTCAACCCATTTTCTGCTGCCATTGTCTCTAGTCCTTCGTTTTCTTGCTAATTTTCTTCAAATTTTTTCTCAAGTGTTCCCCATTTGCCACCGGCACTCCCCATTTTCTCTACTCTCTAATGAATATTTCTGCTTTTGCCCTGTGTATGACTTCTGTCTGTCTGTCTCTTTAATCATCACTCTATAATCCAAGAATCTATCTATCTGTAAATGGCCTATCTATCAGCCTATCCTCTCATCTACTCTCCCTTTCCTTACCCAAACAGCTCAGAAACCAGTCGAAATATATATATAAAAAAAGACATGCATTTTTTTATTTCACTGCCAAGAATTGCTTCAGTTATGCAGGATGATGATATTTACAGTGCTGTGACGCAGAACTCAATAACAAAATCCACAGAAAAACAAAAGAACAACAGTGCCTTACTTGAGGATCTGTGTACAACCAAGAGGAAGAAGTCGAAGAAGAGAGAAAAGTTGAGTTACGAAGAGATATTAAAAAAGGAAGAGAGAAACGGAAAAAGAGAGACAGAGAGAACGACAAGACCCTATGCCAAGGAAAAAATATATATGAATATTCATATAAAAAATAGACGGCCGGAGTATATATATTTTTTGTTTCATAGTGGTTCTTGAAATGTTGTTGTCTGTGAACGATATCAAAATAATAAAATAATTGCACGGAAATATTTTTGGAAATCTCATTTAATCACTTATGTAGCTGTTAACCCCTTTACTATGAGAGGTCTTTCTTGAGCTAAAATAATCAGATCGTCTGGTGGCAGCAAAAAGGAAATAAGTTGATGGAGGTTCTTTTCTGTTTCCCCCGTTGTCGCAGAGAGGGTCCTGAAGCAGAACCGAAATCCTCCGTAGGTATAGCCAGAATAAAGATAAAATGGCGTCATCGTACTGAAGGGGTTAAATGTGAGTGCCTCTGTGTATACAAGGAAGCTTCTCAAGTTATGTTTCAGTGATGTCAGGCAAGCGTATGTGATGTCGGATTAGACGATTCAGGAGTATATGACCAGTTTGTTGGATATCTAAATGGCCATTCCTCCTTTTTAATATTTTTTTTTTTAAATTCCAGAAGAGACATCACTTGGCCAAATTGTGACATCGACTAGATCGAGTTGGCATGCGATGGCAACATGGCCTTCACTGCGATGACGCCTTGGTTTTAATTTATTTTTAATGGTACCATTCGAGTGTACTGAGCTTGGAAAGTCCCATAATGAAAGGGTTAGAAATGTCTCCACAAACTCTTTCAGTGCAAACAGTCTGTCATTTTAGGTGTAAAAAATTGTTTGGTTGGGCAGAATATACATATAATTACGTCCTCATCTGAAGGGATTTATGACACTGACGTATCACTTCATGAGGCCAATTAATCTTACGTCTTTTGTATTATCCTGTCCAACGGCAGTCATGTTTATACTGCTTCGAGAAATTGTTGGACCCTGAAAGGTTAGAACTTCAGTTAACCCCATCAGTAGAGAGGCGTTTCTTAAGCTGAATAAAATGGTTTGGAGGGAGAAAATGTACCAAAACGTCATCGTAGTGAAGGGGTTCTTATGACTCATTAATAAAGTCACTCAGGCAGCTGTCAGGAGTAATTACACCTAAATAAGTTTATTCTTGGTGCTACCAGATGATTGTATTCAGCTGCGAACAGACTTTCGTATTGAAGTTCAGGTCATATTTAACCCACTCCAGTTTGGAAATGTCTCTTTTTAACTGAATCAAATGGTGCAGAGAAAACAGGAAAAAGGCAAAAATAAGAGGATAGCTTCTTCCCCCACCCTCAGAACGACATCAATCTCTGAAGTCTGTTTGGAAGCCAGTGTTGAATGGCGCCGCGGTATTTTACTCCTTTATTTATTTATATTTAATGATGTAAAAGTGTTTCTGCTATAAAAAAAAAAAAAAATCATTCCAAAGTACTCGTATAATTGACGTTTTAATCTGTACCTCCCAGAAGAGTAGGTAGTAAGGGAATTATATGAAGTGGTTAAGAGGGAGGGGAACTTGTAGGGGTGGTAGTTGTGGTTTTGTGGTAGCTGTGGTGGTTGTGGTGTTTCTGATGGTGGTAATGATTGTACTGATGGACGTTGTGGTTGTGGTGGTTTTAGTGATATTTGTGGTTGTGGAGTTTATGATGGTAATTGTGGTTGTGGTGATTGCAATGGTGGTAGTTGTTGTGATGGTTTAGTGTTTGTAGTTGTGGTGGTAGTTCTGGAGGTGGTAGTTGCTACTGTGGTACTTGTAGTGATGGTATCTTTAGTTATATTTTGGGTGGTGGTAGGTGTGGTTTTAGTGCTTGTTGTAGTGATTGAAGATGTGATTGTGGTAGTTGCGAACGTTTATAGGTGTTGTGGTTGGTGGTGGTAGTTATCGTAGTGGTGATATTTGTTGCAGCGGTGGAAGTAGAAGTCATGGCAGGTACAACTGTGATACCTGTAGTAGTAGTAGTAGTAGTTGTTGTTGTTGTTGTGGAAGTCGAGAATGAGATCTGCGATGGTTATAAATCGTTGTTCTGGTAGATGTAGTGGTAGTTGTAGCCCTTGTAGCAAATCTAATCATAGTTGCTGTCTTAGTGATAGTGGTAGTTATAGGACTGGTAGTAGTGGTAGTATGGAAATTGATAGTGATGATTATAGAGTTGTGGTTGTGATAGTTATAATGAAAATGATTATTATAACCAAAGTAGTTGCAGTAGTGGTTGTTACTGGTAAAGATAATTAGTAGTAGCAGTCGTTATGGTAGTTATAGTTGCAGTACTAGTTGTAGGAATGACATTGGTAATAGTAGTAGTTATGGGTGTGGTAGTGGTAGTTGTGTTAGTGGGCTAATAGCAGTAGTTACAGTCTAGTAGTACTGGTTGTGTTAGGAGCGGTTGAAGTTGTGGTAGTAGTTGTAGTTGCAGAAAAAGACAAGTGGTAGTTACTGTAGTTGTCGTAGTGGTAGTTACTGTAGTTGTCGTAGTGGTAGTTACTGTAGTTGTCGTAGTGGTAGTTACTGTAGTTGTCGTAGTGGTAGTTGCTGTAGTTGTCGTTATTGTAGTTGCTGTAGTTCCAGTAGTGGTATATACTGTATAGGAAGTTGCAGCAGTGACAGTTGTGGTAGTTAAAATAATGGTACAGTACGGTAGCTATAGTAGTAAGAATAATGGTAGTTATAGTAGTAATACAGTAATAGTCGTAGTGTAGTAGTAGTAGTAGTAGTAGTAGTAGTGGTAGTAGTAGTAGTAGTAGTAGTAGTAGGTGGTGGTGGTGGTGGTGGTCAGGTGGTTAGAGATGTGTTCTGTCTAAAAGGACGTGAGTTCGATCCCAGGCTGAGGTAAGGAAGAGACCAGAATGAGACAACCCTACCATGTATTCAGTTTGGACGGTGGGTATTAGCGCCGAAGTTGTGACTTGCGAGGGTATGTGGCATATAGTAGGACTGCTGGACCTAAGAGAAGTGACTATTGAATCTATGCCCTAAGCTGGACACAAGAAATAGTAGTAGTTCTTTTAGCAGTTGTAGAATTGATAGTTACTGCAATATTAATAGTGATATTTGCAATAGTTATAATATTAAATGCTGTAGTCGTGGTAATAGTAGTAGTAGCAGTTATAGGAATGATGGTAGTGGTGGTGATTGTGGTGGTGGTGATGGTGGTAGGCAATGGTAGTGATGGTGGTTAGAGTAGTGATGGTGGTAGTAATAGTAGTGGTAACATGGGAGGATGACACTGTGAGATATATATTGCCTGTCATTAATTAAAACACTATAGACTTAGGCCTCCATGTCAAACCATTTACACATTCACTATATCACTCGGGTTATAAATTACTTGTTGTATGCATTGTTCTCGATGTAAATCACTGAATGCACGTGACTGTCGATCTGTCTATCTGTCTGATTATCTGTTTCTGACTGTATCTGTGTCTATCCAATTAACTACATTTTGTTGCAACAAAGTCTGTATATTTCTGTTTCCACGAACGAATCTTCATTATATGTGTATCCAAGCATTTTCTGATCTAAATAACGCATATATATATATATATATATATATATATATATATATATATATATATATATATATATATATATATATATAATATGACGTTACTTTGGGTATAAACTGGATATAAAGCACTGTTTTTACATTTCTCTTGGTGTTGGTTTCAGTATAAATCGGTTTGTAAAGAGTTCATTGCATATAAATAATTCTATACGCATTCTTAGAAAACTGTGTTTATATATTTCTGTGTGTATGAGTATGCATTTCCGTTCAGTATACAAATAAATACCAGTATTTTGGTATCTGCAGTACTATGGAGATGCATACGTAACGGACGTCAGTACACACAATAAATAGATAGGTAGGTAGATAGATACAGGTAGAAACCATGACTGATTGTTTGATTAATTATTTGGTAGACATGGGTAAATAGATACAGATGGTGATAGACTGGTTCAGAGACTGGTAGGTAGATAGATATGAATAGATCAATTTAAACAAAATAATATTAGTGGGCAGGCCATGTTATAGTTCCCGGCTTCACTCGTACCATGGGAAAAGGACGATTAAAATTCATGTAGGTAGATGGATGGATAGATAGATAGATAGACGTAAACATGCAGATAGATTAATAAACAGAATAGATAGATAGTACCAACAAATACAAACACATACATGGAAAGACAAACACATAGATACATACAGAGATGGATAGATAGATAAATAAATAGATACAGATTAGGTAAATGAAAAAATCCCAGACTTCTTTTTAAATAATTCCAATCCTAGTATGGAGAGGCCAATTAAAATACATGTAATTACGATACGCTTTTACGATAGCACCTCTAGCGCATTTACTACTTTTTCGGGCGCTGGAGAGGGTCGCCTTCTCGCGGTGGCACCGATATAACCGGTCGGCTCCACTGCCCGGTCATACAAACGTCCCTCGGCTCCCTCCCTATCCCCCGAGAGGAAGATGGTGGGCTGGGGAAGAAGGATAGCTTTGGTCTGCAGTCCACCGGGTTCACGTTCAGCTCAGACTGAGATTGCAGCTACTACCGCCACTACTACCGCTGCTACTACTACTGTGGCTACCGAGCAGTTTATTAATAGTAGTAGTAGTAAGTAGTAGTAGACAGGTTGTTCAGTGGCAGGTATAGACATCTTTCCTAAATTGATCTAACCATCCTGAGATACCAGGAATAAGATGGAAAAAGACTCGCATATGTTTGAAGTGGTTAATCAGATAAATAATTTACCACGATTCTGGAATAGCGTTTTAGTTTTTGGCATATTTTTTCTAAATTTACAGGAAAATTCACATACACATTGCTTCCAGGAATTGGCGGATAAGAGTTTCAAAATATGTTGTTTTAGTGTGGTGTTGGCAGCCATGTGGTGTATGTGAGATGTTAGTATTCGTCTTGTCATCGCCTCATTAGACGTGAACCCGGTGGACTGCAGGCTGAAGTTGCTCCTCTCCTTTAGAACTAGATGTGCGAGCTTCAGGGTCCGTCAGCTAATGCCCTTGGTGTGGTGTGGTGTGGTAGTATGATTTTCTGTGATGTAGTGTGGTTTCGTAAGTGACTAAAGTCTACGGGAGTTACACACCTCACGTCCGAAAATCGTTAGTGAGAGAGAGACGATCAGAACAGCTCTTAGAGATAGCCCCGCAACTTTAAAAAAAAAAGTCATCGAAGTGAAAAGGTCACGGACGAAGAGATAAATACGAGATGAAAAGTTTTTGTGCTGTATCAATCCCAGTCTGTCATTAGGAAAGTAAAATGGTCTTAAAGTAACAATAATTAGCTGAAATAATTATAAAAGATGTAATTGCAGCGAGAGGGTTAATTGGGAAGACATCAATACGTGAGGCAAAGCTCCTGTGTCGGTATAAATCATTAGCAAGGCTGTCATTAAGAAGGTTCAATTAAGACACCTGCGAGTTCTTCATAACACCTCTAATTACGATACTCCTACCTGTAGTGACGATAAATACGGTAGCCCCGGTATGTGATGAGTGGCTTTACTAATTCGAGTTGTGATGCATCCACATTCTGTAAGGAATTGCGTAACTTTATATTACCCTTAAATACCCTGCCCTTATTACACCCCTAAAAACTATTCTTAATTACGATACTATAATTATAATACTTCTAGTTACCATGCTATTGATTACGATACACTAATTATTATACCTCTAATTACGATAGGTGGTTACTATATACCAATTATAATACTCCTAATTACGACGCTGTTAATTACGATATCCCAGTTGTAATACTCCTAATTACGATGCTAATTACGATAATGCCCCTAATTACGATGCTCTTAATTATGGTACCCACAATTATTATACCCCTTATTACCATTGTTAATTACGGTACCCTAATTATAATACCCCTAATTACTATGCCCTTAATTACGATACACCCTATTACCATATTCTTAACTGCAACCACCTAACAATTTCATTCAACTTAGGAGAGACTTTGATATAGAAAGGTTAAATAGAGATGTATTTTTTATATTATATTATCTGTCACTCCATCCATCCATCTGTCCATCTAGCTATCTATCTGCCTGTCTATCTATCGGTCTATCTTTCTATATCTGTGTCTGTCTGTCAATCTGTCTGTCACTCTATCTCTTTATCTGTCTGTCTGTCTGTTTATCTGTCTGGCCTTTGGGAAACACCGTAATCTGAAGGTAACGCGAATAAAGCAAAATATATCGTCATTGCATTGTATGGGTTAATTACTATCGCCCTAATTATGATATCATTAACTACAATAGCACTCCCAGACCTTGCGATTAGAGGGTGCTGCCGCTACTCTAATCATCTGTAATTGCACCTTCACGCTCTCTGTCTTCATTGACAGGGTGTAATCACTCCAGGTACGAAGAAAATTACATACAGGTGTAGGGCGTGGTAATTATGGGAAGTACTTGTAATGAGAGAGAGAGAGAGAGAGAGAGAGAGAGAGAGAGAGAAAATACCCCTTCAGCAAGAGGACCAACTTACTATATTTTTTTCAGACTGACGACAAACAATCATATGTTCCTGAACTCGACAATTTTCTTCATCTGAGGGGAAATCTGTGAAGGCGAAAGAATTAGAAAGAGGCCGTGTTAAGGAAAATAAAAGGAAGAGTACAGTGAGTGTGAAGTTCGTGGAAGGAAGTATTAACACATAAGTGGACGTAATTGAATGAAGAGGGAAGGGGTAGGTAGTACGTGTGTGTGTATGTGTGTGTGTGTGTGTGTGTGTGTGTGTGTGTGTGTGTGTGTGTGTGTGTGTGTGTGTGTGAGAAAGAGAGAGAGAGAGAGAGAGAGAGTCAATATAATGTTAGGTATGTAATATTTTTAAACCTACGTGTTTTGTTATGTGCATGTTTTTTCTTTACTGTTATTATATGTATTGGTTGTGTGTGTGTGTGTGTGTGTGTGTGTGTGTGTGTGTGTGTGTGTGCTGTTTATCGTGTACTCTTAATAATTTCGGTTTGGTACCTTTTATGTATCTGTCTGTCTGTCTGTCTGTCTGTCTGTCTGTCTCTCTCTCTCTCTCTCTCTCTCTCTCTCTCTCTCTCTCTCTCTCTCTCTCTCTCTCTCTAATTGATAAAAACCATGTGAAAGTTTACGAAGATAAGCTTTTGTATTCCTTCTTTCCTTTCT
>NC_137043.1:31905381-31907881 GCF_032717465.1 Coenobita brevimanus | reverse complement strand
CTGTGTTTGCATCTCTGTTTATCTGTCTGTTTGTCTCTGTCTGTCTCCATCTCTTTTTTTTTAGGTAAACAAAGAACCCAAGGCTGGGGACTTTCAAAACGTCTCCCTTGTAAAGCATTGTGACCAAAAAGGAAGCCAGATTTTTTTTTTCCTTTTTGAGATGCTATAATTACAAGATAGTGATTTATAGGCACTGGGGAAAAAAGACATCAAGACAGTTCCAGAGTTGACCAGTTCTATAAACGAAACTTAGTATATTGGTTGAACTCTGTATTTATCTGTCTGTTTATCTTAATATCTATCTCTTCTCTTCATCTGTGTTTCAGTGTATATGTCTGTCTATCCGCCTGTCTATCTATCCACCTGTCTATCTATCTATATGTCTGTCTTTATCTATCCAGCTGCCTATATCTTTCCATCAGTCCGTCAGTGTACTTACCTCTAGACTTACCCGTCTTTCAAGCCACCCATCTATCTATCGCCCACTTATTAATTTATTCATGTTATTTATCTGTCTACCTACGTCCATCTCTTCTGTCACCTGTCGATTTATCAGGTATCCCTCCGTCTGTCAGTCTGTCTCTCAATCTCTTTATTATCGTTCTGTCTTCATTTTCTCATATCGATATCCTACTTACTGATTATCTATATCTCCTACTTACTACCAACCCACCTATCTGTCTATCTGTCTATCTATATGTCTGTCTATCTGTCAGCTCAGTTTTTCAGGTACCGGTATTGGCTCGTCTTCTATCTACATTTGTATCTATCTACCTGTCTTCCTATCTGTCCATCTGTGTATCTATCTATTTATCTATCTATCTGTCTTCTCTGTCTGTCGACTTGTGTGTTTTTTCATCTCTTCCATATTTATCTATCATTCTCTCTCTCTCTCTCTCTCTCTCTCTCTCTCTCTCTCTCTCTCTCTCTCTCTCTCTCTCTCTCTCTCTCTCTCGACCACCCAGCCCTCCCGTGATTGACTTCAGTGATGACTTTATTGAATGGACGGATGGATGGTTGAATGGGGGTTTAGTGGATGGATGAATGCATAGAGGAAACAGTGGATGAATCGATGGATGAATGGATAGATATAATAAGTATTCATATAGATGGACGGATGAAGAGAGTGTTGAATAATAGATGGATGGATTGATGGGTGAATTGATAGATAAAGAGATGGGTGGAGGGATGGAGGGATGAAGATACATGCATGCAGGATGTTGGATAAATAGATGGATGGATAGGTAGATAGATAAATGGAGATAGATGTAAGGATTGATCTGGTTCTCTGCATACGTCATCCCATTCCCAGTTACCTAAATTCCCAGTACATCATCCCATTCCCAGTTACCTAAATTCCCAGTACATCATCCCATTCCCAGTTACCTATATTCCCAGTTCACCCTCTACAGACGCTTTTATAGCTGAATAAAATCGTCTGGTTAGCGAGTCTTGTACCGAAAAGTTATTGGAGTATCGGTACACATATTTTACCGTCTGGCTTGCACATGCCTGACAGGGAGGAATGTTTTGCACGTTCACCGAGGGACACCATGCACGTAATTACTGGAAAGGTGACCCGCCCCCACCCAATCAATGCTTCAGGCACAGTTATGGGGAAAGAGTTCGGAATGCAGGGTGAGAGGAACGTGTGTGTGTGTGTGTGTGTGTGTTTTGAGTGGCTGTGTTTGTGAGTGAGTCCATTGTGTAATCGAGAGAACTTCATTAGACTTCGAAAATATAAGAATTCGTGAAACCCCCGTTCTGCAGCACCTCTACCTGTGAGCTTTAGCCCTTTAAGCGCGTAACACCTGGGCATCTTATAATGATCCGATACTGATTTTTGCTCTTGGTTCGGTTTTCTCTACACAGGAGAACTTTTTGCAGGCTTTAAACGTCCGCTCCTTGGTGTGATCGAACCCAAGGCTGATCTGGACGTAAACTCAGAGGACTGCAGGAAAGTGGACACTTCAGCCGGTCGCTCCCAGAAGTCTGAAGAGGTTGAATAATTACATCCCTCTCCTTCATGTTGCCTTTAGACTTCCTTTCAGATGCAGCTACAATAAGCACAGAAAAATGCAAAGGTATCCAGAGTGAAAGTTAGATCATTTTACTCCTCATCATTGCAACGAGCATTAGCGAATAAATTATGTAACAGATATCAGTGAGGTGCGAAGGTAATTAATAGAGGCTTTAGAGTGAAGTGTTTGTCTCTGGTGAGGCTAATGGGATAATTCGCTGTAATTAATTAGGGGGGGGTCAGGGTGATTATATGTACAGTCGCCCACAAAAGTTAGATCGCCTTTCCTGCCTCTCTCTCTCTCTCTCTCTCTCTCTCTCTCTCTCTCTCTCTCTCTCTCTCTCTCTCTCTCTCTACAGCTTAGTCTGTTGCACACTGAAGAATTTATTTACATTTTATTTATTTATTTGTTTATTTATATTTATTTATTTGTGTTTGACTCTGGGTATATACATAACAGACCATGCCCTCACGTCCAGC
>NC_137043.1:31840381-31900381 GCF_032717465.1 Coenobita brevimanus | reverse complement strand
GTTTTTGTGTGCGTGTGATAGGTGTACACGGACGTAGACGCAGACGCACATGGGGAGGCTTTGAAGGTGTACATATGTGTGGGTTCACTGGGTGCGTTTTCTGTGTGTGTGTGTGTGTGTGTGTGTGTGTGTGTGTGTGTGTGTGTGTGTGTGTGCGTGTGTGTGTTTAATTTGCTGTCCTGTATTTTTTATGCTTTTTATGTGCACGTGGGATATGTATACGGACGCAGACGCACACGGGGAAGCCTGAAAGGCGTATATACACGGATAGGATCAGGGAGTGTTTCCTTGCACATTATTTTTCTTTTTTTTTTTTTCATTGTGCTTGTGGGAGGTGTAGGCAGACGCAGACACGCACACAGGAAAGCTTGAGGTACCTACATATATGGATGGCTTCCTTCTTCTTAAACTTGTGTGTGTGTGTGTGTGTGTATATATATATATATATATATATATATATATATATATATATATATATAAAAGACCTGTTTCTGTTTCTCTTAGGTCACCCATCCACTTTTCCATCCAGTCACCTATTTATTCTCACCAACTTTTTTGTTTCATCTACCTCGGTTTACCCATTTACTCGCCCATTAATCCATCCCACGATTCGTTCATCGTATTTTTATCCCTATTTTTTCTCAATCACTCATCCGTCCATCCACCTATACACTCACCTACCCATCCATCCATGTATGGCGCTGGAGAGGGATGCGTCCATGCTGTGGTACCGATGTAGCCGGGCCTCTCTGCTGCTCAATTATACAAACGTCCCTCATCTCCCTCCCTATCACCCGAAAGGAAGATGGTGGATTGCCAGAGAAGGGCATTTGCAGCTGCCCGTCCAGTATGTACACGTATTAGATGAACCAACTGTTACTACATCATCCATCCTTCTGTCTGTCCATCCATCCATCCATCCATCCATTCATACATGTCCACTTTCTTGTCATTATATATCCCTGTTCTCCTACTGACCCAGCCATTCATCAACCTACACGCCCTGAAATCCATCCATCCATCAGTCCATCCACTCATTCACCCAACAGTCCATCCATCTACCCACCCACTCGCCCTTTAATCCATCCATTCATGTATTCTTTCATCCACCCTCACATTCACTCACCTACCCAATTACCTCACTAATTAACTGGCAATCAGCAGGTAACAATAATGACCCTAGCCCCTTACCTGTCGCTAATAGGACCTCATTAGTGATTGGTGATTACAGGTGTATGGGAGAGAGAGAGAGAGAGAGAGAGAGAGAGAGAAACCCCCACTCGTCCCTCTAACAAGCATGGGAGTCATTAAAGGGCAGTTCGGTCTGGTCATTATAAAGTAATGCCAAATAGAAAACTATCTCCCTATTTTTTTATCAATCGGGGTACCTATGAGTTTATATCTAGAGCATCTGTGTATCTGTCTTTATATAAGTTAGCCATTAGGATGAATAATTTTGTGTTTATATATATCTGTCTATTTATGTATTTTGTCATATTTCTCATGTATCTTTGTACGTCTCTGTGGGCCAGTCACTATCTATATCTATTGTCTTTGTATATGTCCATCTCTTTTGTCTGTTTGTCTGTATGAGTGTACTGTATTTATACCAGGGTTTTCTGACAGTATATTTCTGGGTCATTGTAAATCCAGTTATCATTATCACGCACACGGGTTCTTGGTGCAGCCGTCAGCATAGCCATTTTTAAAGCGGAAGATCTGAGCTCGTCCTTCGGCAGAGCTTGGTGCTGACTTGGAGCCTGCACGTGGTGGCGCTGTGCATACTGAGTGGAGCAGCTGCCACGTCCACCTGTGAGCCAAACTTCCTTTCATTTCCTTGTATCTCGCCATGGGAAGGGCTGGTGTGACCCTGATGAGGCGCTGTTTGTCACATCGAGTGCTAAATTCCCACACAGTGAATATACCGTACTGTACCTGTAGGACGGCCCCAGTGAACCAGTTGCTTACCTGTGGTCGTCGGGTCTGCTTGGCCAGATCTTTCTCTCCTGACCGTCCCTTCAGGCTTTTAACATTCAAAAGTCATTATTTATTTATTTATTTATTTTGAGGTTTGTAGCTGTTGACTACATCAGGGTCATGTTCGATTATGGTTATATATCAAAGGTCATAGTCACTGGGGGCGAAAAATATACCCCGAACGGGCGGTTAACTGCCGTCTCAGAGGCATGGTAGTTTGGATGAGTGTTCCGTATCATCTATCTATCGTGCTCAATATTCCCCATTATTTATCAGTATATCAGTATCATCCTATCTGTATCTATGTCCCATTGGGTTTTGGAGGAGTATCCGTGCGCATTGTTTGTCCATATTTCTCTCGTTATTTATTTCACGCTGTTTACTTATTTATCTACATGTGTATTTGTCTTTGTTGGACTGGAGCCATCTCTTCGTCAGCCCACACAAGTAATCGGCTATCAGTCCACCCGTAAATCAGACGTCCATCAGTCCATCCATCCATTTGCCATTTCATGTAATCATCCACACATTCATAAGTTTAGCCATCGTTCGCCTGTCAGTTCGTCCATCCATTTATTCAGCCATCTGTTTATCCATCCATCCATCCATCCATCCGTCATCCATCAACCCAGCTCATGCAACCTTCTATCCATCCATCCGTCGACCCAGCCACCCATAATTGCATTCAGTAGTCTGCCACCCGCCCATCCACCAGTCCGTACATTCATTATTTCGTCCAGCCATCCATCCACATTCCCTGGTCAGTCCCTCCACCCATCCACCACTCTTTATATTCACTTCTTCATCGGTTCATCCATCCATCAATCCATCAGTATACATTCACTGGTCAATCACTCCATCCATCCATCCATCAATCTGTATATCCATAATCGCAATCAGTCCATCCACCCATCCACCAACCTTTATATCCATCCATTCATCCACCCGCCTTTAATCTCTCCATCCAATCCATCCACAACTCCAGAACTGTAAAAATCCTTCCCTTTTTCTTTTTTACCACTGGCGATAATTGGAAAAAAAATAGTAAAATTAAAGAAAGGCAAAAATAGATCGTTAATTCTCTCTCTCTCTCTCTCTCTCTCTCTCTCTCTCTCTCTCTCTCTCTCTCTCTCTCTCTCTCTCTCTCTCTCTCTCTCTTCCCTTCTATCCATTCATCCACCCATCCATCTATCAGTCCTTCGGTTTTTCTTTCACTCAACCCATCCGTCCTTCCATCCATCCACCCATCCCTCCATCAGTCCAACTCTCTATCATTCTATCCTTCCATGCATCCATTCATCCATGCATCTGTCTCCTCCCTCCCTCTCTCCATCCATCCATCCAGCTTCCTTCCATTCATCCATGCATCTGTCTCCTCCCTCCCTCTCTTTATCCATCCATCCAGCTTCCTTCCATCCATCTATCCATCCTTCTTTCTTCCATTCATTCATCCATCCATCCATCCATCCATCCATCCATCCATCCATACTTCGTTCCTTCTTCCCTCCTTCCGTCCATCCATCCTTCCATCCATTCATCTACCCATTATCCATCCATCCATTCATCTACCCATTATCCATCCATCCATTCATCTACCCATTATCCATCCATCCATCCATCCACCCTTGCCTCAATGATGTGGTCATAATTGGTCGACGCACGGTCAGCAACGAGAATGCTTTCAGTGACACGCAAAATATTGGCATTTTTCATCAGTAGCAAAAAATATATTACGTGTATACCTGTAATGTGTTGAAGGTCAGCACACACACACACACACACACACACACACACACACACACACACACACACACACAGAGGAGAGTTTATATACCGAAACAAGGAAATGTACAAACATCCACTCATACAATTTCCGTACACACACGCATTGAGACTTAAATGAACGATACAGAAACAGAAAAATACACTGTGTTTGCACCATTGTTAGTATGATTTAATATGGCACACGAACCAAGAATTTCGGAATACCAAAACTGCCATTTTTTTTTTTTTTCTTTTTTATTGAGGCAAAGATGCACTTGACAGGTTGGTGATGATTGGCTGAATGCAGCATGTCCGAATAACGTTTACTAGCCCAAATTTCCCCCCCAGACATATGTTGTTTATTAATAACGCTAACGAGTAAAGAGATTATGAGATAATGTTGCAATCAGCCAATCATCACCAACCTGTCAAGTGCATCTTCGCCTCGATTAAAAAAAAAAAAAAAAATGAGTATACAGTAGATGCGGCTTGCGATATATTTCCAGGCTCAGATTTTTTTTTTTCCCCTAGGATATGTACACACAGGTATACGAGGACATAGAAATTCGTACGGGCAGAGAGACATACATAGAGGCCATAGAAACATACAAAGCGGCATACAGGGACAAAAGTACATACAGTCACTCATATTTTGCATAGAAAAATTTATTCAGGCATACTGTGCACGGAAGCATTCAGACATAAGGAACATAAATATTCAGACATACGGAGCATAGACACACATGCAGACAAACATACGGAACATAGGCGGACACATTCAAGCAAACATTACGGGGGCATACATATACTTTCAGACAGACATTCGAGGGCACAGACAGAAACAGGCATACGGGGACAAACACAGTCCGACACCAGGTATACTGGGGCATAGAGACCTTCAGACAGGCATAGCGGGGACAATTTAAATAGGCATACGGAGTCATAGGCATATTCAGACAGACGTACATGGTAATACTGTGTAGTCTACACAGACAGTCTGGCATATGGGGACAAGAGCACATATGGCACATTTAGACACAGGCATAATAGGTTCATTGCAGGACCGGACCTTGGCGGGAACGTAGTACGAATTGCGGAGGATTGCGAGAGTCTGCGTACCATTGGCAGACAGGACATGATGCGACCATATCAATCGTATGTTACCAGCACCCACTATAGGTGCCCGCCACGAGTTGGGTTCAAATTCTCCATTAAGGGCACACGCATGTCAAGACGAGTACGCTAACCACCCAGCCTTGCACGTCCTTGAATAAGTTTACCCGAAGATAAATGTAACTTGTATAGACGGCACATATATGCCAGAGGATGATCCATGTACAACGCTCCTCTTGCTCGTTATCAGTGTCCACCTTGCAACATTCATGCACCTACCCCCAGGCTATACCCATGACATCATTAGCAGACTGAACCGCCCCTGCAACATATAAGATACTGCCAGGTGCGTTTTCAGTGGAGCTCTGTTTATAAACCACCCTGCATAAAATACATCCACAGCCTGATTGAATTAAGTGCGCGAACAGCCATATTTAAACTTTCAGGAGGGAGCGGGTGATGAGAGACTTACATCTCCCCTCCGCCACACAAACCAGTCCCTCCGCCACACAACTAGTCCCAACACGCCGACTCCACACGCGAAGAAAACGAATAAAAACAAGGGTGAAGAGAACAGGCCGAGAATAACAAGCCAGGAAGGAGGTGAGCGAAATTGCCCTGGGTTGGTTAATGTAGGGTTTATTGCTCGATTATCCAGGAAAAAGGAGATTTGCGCACGAAAAATGGGACTGGTAAACAAAAGGAAGGACGGAGATTGGCTTCCGTGCTTCCCCCGCCCGCCAGCTTGCCGCCCCGTGATTGGTTCCAACACTGAGCAACCTTGGCGCTGGTTGGCTGGAATGTGTTTTACTAATTTACAGATATTGGATGCATCTTGAGCGAAGTGAATGCCGGGTAATTGAAGGAGATGAAGCAGAGGGGTGAAAAATAGTCATTCTAAGTCAGTTTCGTCGCTGTTAAGGAGTGAAGAATGTATGTTTTTAGAAATGTATGTTAGTTTATTTACTCATTTTCATTTTTGTCATATTTGTCTGTCTGATAATATTGAACTTCGTTGGTGCTGGGGAAGGATGCCTTCTCGTGGTGGTATCGATATATCCACTGCCTGGCAGTACAAATGCCTCTTAACTCCCTTTCTGTCCCCCCAAAAGTAGGATGGTGGACTGCTGGAAGAGGGTAGCCCAAGCCAGCTGTCCATAGGGTTCACATTCATTTGAGCCAGGGGTCGTAACAACAGCTTTGAACTGCTGTTACTTAAGCTGCTAACCAGAAGACCCCAGTGCGAAAACTGCCCAGTCTTTTACGCCTCCATGATGATGACCAATTATATATTTATATGTTTATGTGATGGTAATGATAATGATCGTAGTGATGATGATGATGAGTATGGCGGCGATAGTAATGAAGGTAGCGATGATAATAACAGTGATAATGATGGTAAAGATGACATCCTAAACAGGTGAAATGTGGAGAACGGTACGGAAATCAGAAACTCGGATTAACCATTCAGGGGCCTGGCTTTGTGACACGCTTCCAAATCCCAACAATCATCGGACTGAATTTACTCCTTCCTTCCTGCCCTCTCTCCTTCCTTCTTTCCTCTTAATCCCTTCACTACCATGACATCGTTAGTCTTCCTGCCTCCAGACTGTTTTATTCAATTTAGGAAAGAATTCTCGTGCTGAAGGGGTTGATGAGGGCTTTATCTAACTGCTCCTGTTAAAAATAATAATAATGATAATAAGTAATAAAAGTAGTAAACATTTTCTTGTGACAAAAAAAGGTATATATACTGTTTTTCTTGTAACAAAAAAAAAAATTGTTTTTACTCAGACTTGGCTTATAATTGCCGCCTCTCCATCGATAATGCCGAGTTGTAACAAGAAATACTTGAGAATATTATGTTACATGAAGAATTGCCCTATCAGTTTTTTCTTTTCTTTTTTTTTACTGCCATTGATCTACATGAAATAAGCTGCAAACGGACGAAAATCATGGCCAAGTTAAGACGAAAGTAGGGTAGCAAGAACGTCAAGGGACTGAACTAGGTAACTTTTCTCCCATCCCTTCATCTCCCCCTTAGTCTCGTCTTTATACTCTTCTCTCTCTCCTTTCCTCACTTCCCTGTTTATATCGCCTTTCCCTCACTCTGTTTTTTCCTTTGCCTTCTTCCCTCCCTTTTTTAAGCCCTCCTTCCCTCCTTATTTCCTCTGTATGGACCTCCTCCTCTTCCTATCTCCTCTGCATGGCCCTCCTTCCTCACACCATCTCTTCCTCTTAGATTTTTCCATCCAACTTCCGCCTCTCTCTCTCTCTCTCTCTCTCTCTCTCTCTCTCTCTCTCTCTCTCTTTCTGTATGTATGGATGTTTGTATATATATATCTGGCTGCCTGCATGTCTTAACTGTTTATCTCTGTCTCGATCTTTTTCTAACTATATCTGTCTCACTATTCTATCTGTATATATCTGTCTATATCCATGTCTGTCTGTCTGTATATGTATCTAATCTGTCTCTCTATCTGCTTTCATCTGTCTATCTGTCTATCTACTTCTCATCTCCCCCTCCCCGCCCCCCTCCTGATCCAGCCTAAACAGCGGGTGGGAGGAGTGAGTTTATGGCGGATAGCGAGCCAAAACACACACACACACACACACACACACACGGTAGCTAAATAATATCGTTTTCAGAAGTTGAAAATGTAGAAAACAGACATCGTGGAATGAAAGTTTTTAAAAGGAAGGTAATAATAAATACATGAAATTTCTTGTGCAGTGAATTTTAGCAAAACTTAAAATCCATGGTTAACTATCTGTACACTTCATTTATTTATTTATGTTTTTATTTGTGTTTATTTATTTTTACTTTAACTTGGCCTATATTATTGTCCTTTTGTAGCTTATATAATGTAGCTGTGTGGCAGAAAAAGACACTACGGCTCCATGTCATTTCCATAGCACTTCTTCGTGGCTAGCATCATATTCTAATGTTCATCCCATGCTACAACTCAACATTCAGGATGGAGAGATGGCAGCTTTAGGCCAAGTTAAAATGAAGAGAGGATAGTCAGTCGGGAATGTGGAGCCTGTCGTAGGACCTCGTCACACACAGGCCCAAAATTGAAACTCTGAAGTCTTGTCAAAATCTTGGAACTTAAAATTTAGGTGGTGTGCTGGGAGAAGATTGGAAATGAAATAGACACACTTGATACATCTTCGTCACGTCTGCACATCCCAGCACATCTCATGTCTCAGTGTACCCTCTCACACCCCATAGCCTATCACACACACACACACACACACACACACACACACACACACACTTTGTTTCCCTTGTATTTCACTGTTACTCACGCATCTTTGTTTACAATAATTCGCTCTTCCTAGCTTACTCACGCTTTTTTGCCTCTTGCTCACTCATACATGGTTATTCATTTTCCATTGCGTTATTCACTCTTATTTGCTTATTCATTACCGCTTCAGTTTAGGTTAAAGTAAGATGAATTAGTCCAACCCAGAAGAGTTTAAGGGAAGTTAGTTGAATGAAAGATAAGTTAGGTCCACATGAATAACTTTGACCATGTTAGTTTTTAGGACATATAAGCTAGACCCACAATATAATAGCTTAGACCAAGTTAGATTAATGAGAAGAGGGGTCAAGTCCACATAATATAGTTCCACCTAAGTCAGTGTCGTGAAAGATAAATTAGATCCACATAGCACAGTTTAGACCAAGTTAGTTTAATATGAGCCAGATCTTCAACATTTCACGCCGTCCATTTTTTAGCATTGTATGAATTCCGGAGTGCGCAGCTGCTGGTAACCTTGTGCGAAATTAATTATGCCAGACATCCCGTGCGAAAGTAGGCTGTGTCATGTACAGGTGGGTGCAAAATTCGTCTGTTATTCTGCTGCGTCTGCTTCGTATTTAGGGTTGATTTCTGAATGGCGTTGCACCGTTTCTTAAGTGATTTATTTTGTACTTAAAGCCTCATTGTTCTTTTGTATATTATTGATGGAAACTGTGTCGATATTAATACGATATCAGCAGCACGCACTAGGATGTTAAGGTGTAAAATAAATCGCTGAGGAGAAGGAGCAGCGGAATCTCAGACGCCACGTAGAGTACAGCGTTTATAAAATCCCCTCCACTTTTCTCCAGACGCATCACATCCAAGAGACACCAAAGAATAACATGTGTAGGCAGCGAACCATACCAAGCCCCTCTTAACTTAGGAATATTAGCCAGGAGACGTGATGTTAGGAGTAGAAGAGGTGAAACAGTAAGCAGACCTCATTGTCCCCAATTGTGTGTTCCAAATATGAGAGAAATTGTGTCTTGGATTATGTAAAATTCCTTATGTAAAAAATGTTGGGAAGGCGTCTACTTTTTTGTGAACTGATGTAATTTTTGGATTTAAGGAAGTACTGTTGTCTCATGTACTCCTCACTTGCACTGTCTTTGTCCTTTTTTTTTTTTTTTTAATGACCCTCTCTCTCTCTCTCTCTCTCTCCTTATTCCTTTCCCCCATCACTCACCCTGTACCATTCTCCACTCCTTCCCTTCCTTTTCCCTCCCCACTCCCTGTCTCCATTACCCCCTCCCCACTTTCTACTCCCCTTCTCCCCAACACACCCTTCTCCCCATCCCTGTTTGTTCCCCATCCCTCAGCTTTGACTATACACTTCATCCATCCCACCTCCTCTCTTTGTACTGCATTCCCACCTCCATACTTCCTGCTTCCCATAACCACTCCCCTCCACTCCCTGTTTGCTTCTCCATCCCACCATACCTCTCCATTACTCCCCCCACCCTCTTTTCCCAGGCACCTAACCAGTTCATGCACATTATTCCATTCTCTATCCCTCACTTGTTATTCCTATTTCCACTCTCCTATCCTCCATTCCCTCCCTCTTCCTATTCCAACCTCACTCCCTCCCTCCTTCCATCCCAACCTCACTCCCTCCCTCTCACCCCTCCCTCCTCCAACCCCTCCACGACTCCCTCCTCTCACCTCTTCCCTGCTCCCTCCCTCCTCCCACCCCTCCCTCACTCCCTCTGTCCTCCTACTCCTGCCTCACTCCCTTACTCCCCTCATCCCAACCCCACTCCTTTCCTCCCCCCACTCCCCACTCGAGTCACATACTCTTCATCAGGTGATTGTGTCTGGTCTGCATGCCAAATATCACGCGCCCTGCTGGAGTGGGAGTGGGGATAGAGTGGGAGTGGGTGTAGAGGTGGGAGTAGGAGTGGGTGTAGAGGTGGGAGTAGGAGTGGGTGTAGAGGTGGGAGTAGGAGTGGGTGTAGAGGTGGGAGTAGGAGTGGGTGTAGAGGTGAGAGTAGGAGTGGGTGTAGAGGTGGGAGTAGGAGTGGGAGTGGGAGTGGAGTTGCAGTGGGAATGGGGATGGAGGTTGAGTGGGAGTGATGATAGAATGGGAGTGGAAGTGGGGATGGAGGTGGAGTGAGAGTGGGAACAGAGGCTGAGAATGGGAGTGGAAGTAGGTAAGTGGGTGTGTGTGTAGATGTGGGTGTGGGTGTGGCAGTGAGTGTGAGGGTGGAAGGAATGGTGTGTTAGGGATGGGAGTGGGTGTGGAAGTCGGGCTAAGGATGGAGGTGGGTATGGGAGTGGGATTTAGGATAGGAAGGTGTAATTTGAGTGATGGTGATAATAGGAATAGGGAGAAAAAAATTGAAGATGTTTGACTGATTTGCGAGTGAGTGAGTGGGGAAGTGAATGATGTTTAAATGAAAAAGGAAGACTAAGATGTTGAGAGAGAGAGAGAGAGAGAGAGAGAGAGAGAGAGGTTGTCCTAATTAGCGTGAGTGACATAATCCGCCTCATTAAAGTCCTTAATTACACTGTCAGCTAATTAATAACACGACCTCCTCCCCTCCCTCACCTGTTTACCTCCTCCTCTCCTCCCTGTCCCCCTCTCTTACACCCCCCTCGATACCTCTTCCCTTCTCGTGTCTTCCCCCTCCCCTCCCCTCGACACCTCCCTCCCTTTCTCACACCTTTTCCCCCTCTCTTCCCATCCCCCCTTACCTGTCTTCCCCTTCCCCTTACCTATCCCCTTTTCACCCCAACCACTCCCCCTTATCAGCTCAATCCTTCCGCCTTTCACCCACCCCCACTTCGTGACACCTCATCTGATACCCTACCTCCTCTCCCCTCTCTTCACCTCCTCCCCCTCCCTTCTTCCCACTCCTCTCCCATTCATATCTTTTTCCTCTTATCCTCTACCTCCCCCTTCTCACCTTTCCTCCTCCTCCTCCCCCTCCCACCTTTCCTCCTCCTCCTCCTTCCGTCTCTCCTTTCCTCCCCCTCCCCACCTCCCCTCCCCACACCTCAGTCATCAGCACGAGCCTCATCTATAATCGAAATGTAATCCTCCTATAATTTGGATGTAATCCTAAAATTTGAGTGCATCCATTGTACAATTTGGGTTTCATCCTTCATAAAAGTTGATACAATCCTGTTTGAGTAATTTTTCTATAATTTTGAACAAAACTTCATAATGTCCTTTTTTTTTTAATGTAATCTTTCTATAATATGAATCAAGTCCTTCTGTTATGTCGGTATAATATTGTAATTTTAATTGGGGTATTATTTTTTCTGTAATTTAGACATCTTCATCATCATCATTATCATCGTCACCATCACCACCACCACCTCCACCGCCGCCCCCTCCATCTTACTAACCACGTTCTCTAATTATATCCGCCACGTGGGTAGGATCAAGAAAAATAAAAGACAAACGTATAAAGTATCATCGGATTGGTCTGCGAAATCTGTAAGAAAAGATGACAAAATAAAAATGCCATCAGAGTATCCCGCGAAAATGAGCCACTCGAATTCTGTCATCATTACCCTTACCTGAATAAGTCGCGCTTACACCTGTTTACCTCCTCCTCTCCTCCATATCTCCCTCTCTTACCCCACCCCCCTCCGATACCCATTCCCTTCTCGTGTCTTCCCCCTGTGGAGTAGAGCCAATCCGTTGACTACTGATATTAATTAAAAAAAAAAAAAAATGGTACAATAATTCAGTGATCTCTTTATTTTTCGTCAAATCTCTTGTTTTTCTCACTTTCTATTACCATATCGAACATTCTTCGTTTCAACCTTCCCCCAAGCGAGAGTGTTATCGCGTTCTTTAGGATGACAGCGGCATGTTTGGATAGTAATGACGAGTAAACGAAGCCGTGGCGCCGAAGAGAACCCTCTCTCCCATCCTCACACTACATCCCTCTCTCTTCCCATCCCCCTTACCTGTCTTCCCCGTACCTCTATGCCCGTACCTATCCCCATCACCCCTCCCACTCTCCCTCATCAGTCCAGTCCTTCCCTATCTCACCCACCCGCACTTCATGTCACAGCTCAACTGATACCCTGCCTCTTCTCCCCTCTCCACCCAGTAGGGCATGGAGAATAAATATAAGGTCCTTCTTTATTTTCTACAGCTCTAGGGTCAGGGAAACACAGATGGTCCCCCCAGAAGGTATATGCTATGACTCATGTATTGGCTGTAAAATCCGTATAAACTAGTCATCCGTCAACCATCCACGCTTCCTTCCACTTTCAAATTTTCATGTATACTTTTCGCTTCCCTAGGCATATCCCTTCCCCCTGTGACCAAAATTTCTAAGCACACAATATTCTGTCCATAAATATACAGACTTTCTTATTCCACACCTTTCATTAACCTCAACATTTCGTCTGTGCTGTCTACATTTTATGAATTAGCTGTCACTCTTTAGGCTGTATATACGCATGTCGTACCAAGGTTTCGCACCTATACGTTTAGAGAGAGAGAGAGACACACAGACTCTTCCTCTCCCCTTCTTTCTTACCTCCTTGCTTTTTCCTATCTTTATTTTCCTCTCCTCCTCTTTCCCCTCCTCTTCCAGATCGACTCATGTGCAGACTGTAGATAAGCAAGTGATGATAATATTGTAGTTGTAGCCTATTCTGTGACCTTTTATATATATATATATATATATATATATATATATATATATATATATAAAATATAAATGCAAACTTAAGATTAACTAGTTCATTGCAAGTCCACATTTTGTCCTTCGAACAACGGAGAAAATAAAGGAAGTGAGAAAGGAGAGAGTGTTGTGGGGGAAAGATGGAAGAAACGAATATGTGAATGAATGTATGGATAACCAAACGAAAGAATTAATGAGTAAAGAAAACTTAGAGAAATAATCAAATTGCTTTATCTCCATGCATCCATCCATTCATCCATCCATCCCGTAAACCAATGACTTCTTTTATCCATCCAGTCAGCCATATTTATTCATCCATCCATCAATATCGTTGTTCATGTAGCGCTCCATCTAGCAGTTCTTTCCTCCATCTATCCATCCATCTATCCATCCATCTATTTATTCTCTTCTCTCTTTTTTTTTCGTCCCTTTCACTCGCCCACGCTTATTTGTCCGTCCATACAATTTTCCATCCATCCATCTTCCCTTCGCCGATCCATCCATTCTCGCATCCATCTACTTATCCTCACGTCTCATCCCTCAACCTTCCTTTTATCGATTTATCAAGTTTTCCATTTTCATCCATCTAACCATTTTCCACTTCAGGTTTAGGTACGTCTGTTTCATTTTCTTTATTTGCAGACTATTTACTTTTATCTTCATTTTTGACCCCCTCGTGGTTAGGACGACAGTGGTGTTTTGTTCCTCCCAACCCCGGATGATTTCTTTCAGCTGAGATTGAGCTTTCATGGTCGGAACAATTTTGGTATTCCATTGAAGTTACCGTCAGACGATTTTATTCGGCGAGAGTAGGTCATAGAAGCCTGTTGATTACTGCATCATTTTAGTACTCATCTTTCAGTCTGCCATCCATCCTATTAGTTTATACCAGATTTGAATACATTTATCTGTTCAGCATAATAATTATCAATAAATTAATCTACTGTAGGAAGCTCGAGTGCTGTTGTTCAAAAATATAAATAGTATTCAATAGACACTCCTGTATAATATAGGTTTTCTTTATTAAGTAATCTGAAGAGAACGGCATTTTGATCATTTTTTAAGGTGAGCGTGCAGAAATGTGAATGTTCCTAAAATACAATGTTTTTAAGATCACAGGACTGTACATCGGTGACAAGCAAAAAACAGTATAGTAACATTATTACTCTGAATAATGTAATGGTCAGAACACGGATTACAGTAAGGATATTCCGAAAGCAAAGAGGAAAACAAGAAAGCAGGACACAACAGTAGAAGTAGGAATAAGAGTCATGATGATGATGATGATGATGATGATGGGATAGATGTTGAAGAAGAAATGAAGTAAAAGAGAGGGAATGCAGCATATTCAGTGGGTGGCAGCCTGTTCATCTTGACGTATCAGTATTTAAAAGAAAGATTGCTGCAGTAAGATGTGGGCATACTCTTTTACCTAGACTATTCCATGGCGAAATATTAATAACTAAAAGACAATTATCAACCTCCAAGTTCTCATACTAATATACTTTTAAAACTTCAGATGCTGCCTACACCACCACCTCTCTGCATGTGATTTGAAGAGCACGGAAGTCGGGCGTGGCAAGATGGCTGACGATGGCTTCAGCGCCTGGCCGATATGGATGCTTAGAAGAAGAAGGTCCGTATTCGTAAACATAATTAAGCTTAAGGTATGTATGATACTGCTTGTTTTTTACGTTTATGGTCAAGGACTGGCATGTAAGTAATTTGGAGCCATATTCATAAACTTGCTTGAGCTTCTGGTATGCCATAGATTGTCAGTACGTTTATATACACTGATTGGTCGAGATGCATGATCCTTGGGAGTTCTATTCACATTGTTTCTTGAGCCTGAGGTGTGTATAAGATTGTTATAATTAAGACTTTATGTTCACTAATATGCTTGTTCTCCTGGCTCTGTATTCAATAACTTTCTTGAGCTTAATGTCTGTGTATAGGATGGTTTATACGTATATATTCAATCATACAGCTACCAAACACCTCTCGACTACACAGGTATGAATATTAATCGCTTAAGCCAGATGACTCACTTAAATCTTGCACTCTCCCAATCTTTATTTTTTCGCCTACTTTTATTTATTTGTTTATTATTATTTTTTTTTTAGGATTAGGGGACAATTTTCGAACTGAATGGGTTAGTTACGGCCTTCATTAACCCGTTCGGTACTAGAAGTTATATATTCGACTATTGACTTGGCAGAATAAAAGATAAAAATAAAACGACATCGATGTTAATAGGTTACAGTGAAAAGGGGGCCAAAGTAAACGCATTTAGTATTAACTCATTTCCACAGAGACATTGTCGTAAAACTTGGCTACTTTCCCTGATATACAACTCGCTCTGTGCTATACTCCTTTTACTCAGCCTTTACCAGGAAAAAAAAAAAATGCCATCTCCATAACTACAGAGCTGTAACATTTGATCAACGCTAGAAAATGACTCGTCAACAAAAAATGCTAGGGAAAGAATGAAGAGACGTATCAGTGCCTTCTGCCACAAAGGTTTGTGAAATAAGCTGCAAAAGGACGAAAATCTGGCCTAAGTTATTGAAATGAATAAAAAATAATAAATAGAACAATTGAGCCGGTGGAACTCGACTTTAATTATAATTTATCAGGCCGACCAGACTCTTGGGCACAGTTTGTTTCTCCCATGCGCTTGTTCGTTCAGCAGTGCGCAACCGTAGGGAACCTCGATGTGACAACGACATGTGCATTGGGTAGGCTTATGGTGGTGCTGGAGAGGGACTCCTTCATGTGGTGGCACCAATATAACCTGACGACTCAACTTCTTGGAGGCCTGCAAGAGCGCGGTTTAACCCCGTGGTTCACTGGGTTCACATTAGGTAAACCTGATTCTACTATCACCACCACCACTATACTGCATTATTTTACTACTGCTTCTTGCTGTAACAACTACCGGTACTACTAATCACATGGAAGTCAGAGTCAGTTCAGGAGTAGCGTTTTGTTGGGCTTAGGAAGCTTTTTAACAACTTTTTTGTGGAAGTGTTCTTTTACCTGTAATGTCCTGTCTTTGTTGTCGATACCTAAAATAATATAAAAAAGGAGAACGTTAAGGTGAAACAGGTATAATACGTTTTTCAGGAGGAGGTGTAAGACTAGTTCTAGACTGACAAGCAAACGAACCCGGGAGTTTCCAAGTAGGTTTTCTGATAATAACGAAAGTGTAGGAAAAGCACACGGGAGGTGTGTTTAAAGTTGTTTCCCTGATAAGTGGTTTTCTCTATTTGGACGTTTTCTTTTTGCAAAGTTAAAGGGTGTCATTTACATTATCCTCATGGCCTCTTGTTTTCGTCCATTTATTTTTCCGTCACTTCTCTCCTTTCTTTGTATCATACAGTTTAACTCCGTCTTATTCTGTCTTTTGTATTTCTCATTTACCCATCATTTTCTCTCTCTCTCTCTCTCTCTCTCTCTCTCTCTCTCTCTCTCTCTCTCTCTCTCTCTCTCTCTCTCTCTCTCTCTCTCTCTCTCTCTCTCTCTCTCTCATGCGTCTCCAGCTCTTCCCTCAGTTTCTCTCGTTGTCCTCCCTCTTCTTTTTACGTGGTCCCCTTTCCCTCCCCCCTGCTATCCCCCCCCCTCCGCCTTTTATTAGTATTATTATTTCCTATTTGATCGCTTTTCTTTCCCGTCATATTGTGTGTGTGTGTGTGTGTGTGTGTGTGTGTGTGTTTCGAACGGCAAAATGTTTTTCTCCCTGTTCTTGCTTCGTTCGTATTAACACCAGTCGCAACCCCCTTTTTTTTTTTGGGGGGGGAGGGGTATTGACTTCAAACTTCTTGCTTGGCCCAGGTATTATCAAGACAGCTTTCTCAGATTTTCGATGTAGGTCTTTGAGAGAACCTTGCAGACCTAAAATGTGTAGAAAAACGGTCGCTGAACTACCCGATGCTAAAAAAAAAAAAAAAAAAAAAAGTAAAAGCATGTGTTTTAATAGGGTTCAGCGCGGCTTGGTTAGGGGTAAGTTCGATTTTGACGTGCCCTCTAGCCTGTTATGCATGTACGAGAGAACAGTAGCTTGTGCCTAGCTTAGAAAATGGGTACTATACAAGAGGCAGACTTAGGGAAATATCGGGCCTTCGAGTGGAGAGGCTGAGGAGAACTGAGCCTAGGAGGAAGGGTTGAGACAGAATAGAGGAGGTGGGGGAGCGGAAAATGGAGATAATGAGATGAAGTGGGGAAGGCATACAGCATTATGGGTGGACAGGATGGGGGAAGTACGAAAAAAAAAAAAAAAAAAAGACAGGGAGCATAGGTGAGAGGGGATAGAAAAGAGGAGGAGGAGGAGCAGAAGTAAAAGAGGAAAGGGGGAGGGAGGGGAGAGATAGGAAGGAGAGAGGAAGAGGAACAGGAGAGCATAATTACGTTAAGCAATAAACAACACACACACACACACTTTCAATTCCACTCACGCGCACACCCACACACAACATCAAAACATAAACAAATTATAAAATTCTCTCTCTCTCTCTCTCTCTCTTTTAATATTTTTCTTCTGACCTCTTCTCTTCTCTAATCTCCCTCTTTAATCTCTCTCCTCTCTTCTCATCTCTGCTCATCTCTTCTCGTCTTTCTTCTTTAATATCTTCTCTTCGTCTCTTTTCTTGTCTAATATCTTCCCATCTAATATTTTCCCTTTTCTTCCTTCACTTTTTTCTATTCTCATCTCATCTTTGGTCATCTCATCTATACCCTTCTCACATTTTTTTTTTCTTCTCGTTTTTCCGCTTCTTTTTCCACCCCATTCCTTCGGCTTCATTCTTATTTCTTGTCATCTGTTTCTTAATCTGTTGTTATTTTTTTTCCTTCTTTTGCTTTCTCTTGTGTTGTCTCTCTTTTCTTCCCATGTTTTCATTCGTATCCTTAGCCTTTTCTTCTTAAATCTCTTTGTTTTGTCTTTTCCTCTCTTCTAGTCTCTTTCTATATTTTGTCTTCTTTTCTTATCTCTTCCTTTGTTTAGTCCTCTCTTCTTAAATCTTTCTTTGTTTTGTCTTTTCTCCTCTTCTAATCTTTCTTTATTTTGTCCTCATTTCTTATCTCTTCCTTTGTTTAGTCCTCTCTTCTTAAATCTCTTTCTTTGTTTTGTCTTTTCCTCTCTTCTAGTCTCTATTTTGTCTTCTTTTCTCATCTCTTCCTTTGTTTTGTCTTCTCCTCAAATCTCGGTCTTTATTTAGTGTTCTTATCTCTTTCCTTGTTTTATTTTCCCATATCTTCTCATCTCTTGTCTCTCTGTGTCAAGGCACGTTCCCCAATCAAAAACAACATTATTTTGCATCGATTCCATAACTCACAGGTGCCACGAAGAATTAACTCCCCCATTACACCATCTCCCCATTTTAGTCTCCCCACCACCTGCCCATTTTCAAAGAATTGACTCTCCCATTACACCATCTCCCCATTTTAGTTTCCCCACCACCTGCCCATTTTCAAAGAATTAACTCTCCCATTACATCATCTCCCCATTTTAGTCTCCCCACCACCTGCCCATTTTTTCAGCCTAGAATTATATAAAAGGAAAGGCGTCATCGATCTCAAAGGGTTGGTGAAAACTCTGTCAAATATCCAAGGTAGAAAAAGGTCTTCGGTAAAATTCCTTGATGAATAAAATGTCAATAAGGACGTCCTCGTAGTGAGAGAGAGAGAGAGAGAGAGAGAGAGAGAATCAGTGTTGCGAGTCACTAGGAAAAGAATGCACGATGAAAAACCAGACAGACTACCCGTGTGCCGAGAAAGCAGGAAAAAACGATAGGAAAATAAGTTCGGGGTGATTTCGGTACTTCCCACCTCCCGGGAGTAATTAGGTAAGTGAGGGCAACGTCTTTGGGGTGGGGAGGGCAATGGGTGAAGTCCTAGATAGATTGTGCCTTGAAATAATCAGTTTTCATTCCGTAGAGTTTTTTCGGGTGTACCTGTATTTCACTATGTCTAGGCTTCTATTCTATTCTTCTCTTCTCGTCTCTCCTCACCTTCAGTCTATCTATCTGTCTATCTATGTCTGTCTTTCTATCTATCTATGTCTATATCTGTCTGTCTATCTATATAATGTCTATATATCTGTCTACAACTCCGAAAAGAACCCATTTAGTACCGTATGATACATGGGAGATATTTATGCAACTCGAAGGTTTAGATGAGTCAGTGCCTTCAGTACGATAGAATTGTACTAAACTAAATTAAAGCTTCTGATTATAGCAAAAATAATAATCAAATAATCATACTTAACCACTTCCCTACGATGACGCGTTATATATATTAATTTTATTTTATATATATCATTGGCGATTTTGTTCAGCTTCAGAGAGACTATTCGCATTCGAGGATATAGTCAAAGTTATCTCCATCACGGAAATAAATCTCACGTAGGATGAATTCAATCGCTTTGGAGTTAAATTATTGTTGATGGAAGTAGACGAGGCATCGCACTGAAAGGCCGAAACGTGTACGAATATCAGTAAATTCTACATGAAAATATTAAAATGTGCAGTGTGTGTGTGTGTGTGTGTGTGTGTGTGTGTGTGTGTGTGTGTGTGTGTGAAGAGATCTTGCCTAGAAATAATATGATTTTCTTCCGTAGAGTGTTTTTCCTGATAGTCTCTCTCTCTCTCTCTCTCTCTCTCTCTCTCTCTCTCTCTCTCTCTCTCGTGTGTGTGTGTGTGTGTGTGTGTGTGTGTGTGTGTGTGTGTGTGTGTGTGTGTGTGATTTTGCCTAGAAATAATATGATTTCCTTCCGTAGAGTGTTTTCCCGGATAGTCCTCTCTCTCGATCGAAATAGCAGTAATCAAATAGGATTAACCTAATTGTATAGAAAGGGTAAACGAACATTTGTTAAATAGTCTATCTATTTATCTATTGTCAGACGCCTTAATCCCGTAAGGGGTGGCCACAAACAAATCGCCTCCATGTTGCCCTGTCCCCCGCCATTCACTGCCCTGCTTCCAGCTCACACACCCCTGTCCACTCCATCCCTCCATCTCATCCTTGGCCTCCGCCTTCCTCTTCCCCCGTCCACCTCACTCACATACACACTCTTCGTTAGTCTCTCGTTCTCCATCTTCTTCACATGGCCAAACTTCCTCAGTGTATTTCTCTTTACGCTTTCTATCATATCCTCTTCCACACCACAACGCTCCTTCAACTTCCTTATTTCAATCTGCCTCTCCAGGTAACTCCACATGCTTCTCTCAAATAACTCATTTCCGTTGCTCTCACCCTTGACTTGTGTCCATCTGACATGATCCAATCTTCACTTCCATACGTTAGAGTTGGTGTCACAGGACTGTCATGCAGCGACTTTTTTACTTCCGTGCTCGCTTCCCTGTTTCTTATCGCTGCTACTGTGCTCACTTCCCAGTTTCTTATCGCTGCTTTCAAAGAACCAGCAACCATTTTTCCTTGTTGCACCCTTTCAAGCACTTCACCCTCCAAACTTCCATCTTTACGTATCACACTACCCAAGTACTTAACTGCACTCACATTTTCAATTTCCTCGTCATCCAACCACGCTACATATTCAGTGACTCCATTTCTTTCGAAGACCACAACTTTACTTTTTCGTACATTTACCTTTAGTTTCCGTTTCTTACACATTCTCCCAGACTCATTCAGTTCGCCTTCGTCTTCGCTTAACAACACAGTATCATGTGCAAACAACAGTATAGTGAGTTTCCAAACACTGCCCTCTCTCATTAGAACCGCTGCAACATCCACTGCCGTATCTTGCTTCTCTTTTATAACCCCATCCATATACGGACTGAACAGCCATGGAGACATGAAGCATCCCTTTTTCAGTCCAACATTCAAATAGAAAAATTCAATCAGTTCACCATCCACACGCACTGCAGCCTTAGCACCCTCATACATACTCTTCAACAACTTGTTATTTACTTCATATATCCTTAATATTTTCCACAGCCCTTGTCTATCCATTCTGTCATATGCTTTCTCCAAGTCCATGAAGGCCGGATACAACTTCCTTCCCTTCTCTAGAAACTTTTCCACCAAGGACCTGAGTATGAATATCTGATCTACACAACCTCGTTTCATCCTAAATCCTCCCTAATTCCTTTGTTATTTCCCTAACTCTGTCAGTTAGTATCCTACCGTATACATTTCCTATTACACTAAGAAGACAAATGCTGCTATGATTACCACGCACTTCTTTTAACCCTGTTTTCCATTGTACAGGGGAATAATAATAGCTGACTTTCAATCCTCTTGGACTCTACCTTCCTCCCAGGCCAATTTGCACGTCTTCCGTATCCATTCTACTGCTATCTTTCCCCTATACTGGGGTGCGCTGTAGCTCAGTGGTTGGGTGTAGAGCTCGAGACCGTGGTCGAGAGTTCGCGCCCCGCCCGGGTGGCTGCCGTGCTGGAAGGGGTAGCGCTCTCCCGTCACCTTAGCAGGGCTATATGATCTAATAAGTCAAGCTCGGGGGATAATTCCTCTCCTCCATGCTTCAGCCTTTCACCACACACTCCATCAATTCATGGGGCTTTCCCTATTTTGATTTTCTTCATTGCTTCAACTACTTCCATCCTACTGAACTCTTCCTCTCTTCTCACCTCCATCCTTCTCCCAGCCCTTCCCCAGCCACTAATACTCACATTACTTTCATTTTCTTCGCTTAACAGTTCCTTAAAGTGTTCTCTCCATGTGCTCACTTTTTCTCCCTTCTCCGCTAGAAGTCTACCATTTTTTCTTTCACTCCCCACCTAAAACAGTAAACAGTAATAATAAAATTAATAATAATAATAATAATAATAATAATAATAATAATAATCCATCCAACCAGCCATCATCCAATCCTACGTTGCCCTACGAGGAGCGTAGGAGCCCGGGGTTAGGCAAGTTGGTCATGACATTAAGATGAGTGACCAGCCTCACTTATCCCTGAGTGGCAATACGTGAGCAATAACCCCAACCATTCCTTGGATATAAACCTTCACCGGCTCAATCCGATTGGAGCGCCGCAGTTACCCATTAAAACCACTAGGCGCCATGATTTGGTTATATGGTTACCACCCAGTGTAGTAAATGGTTTCCTGGTGTACAGGAAACCATTTGGCTTGTCACATAGTGTAGAGTCACCCACAGGCAGAAGGAACGGGAAAGAGTAAAGGAAAGAAAGACAGAAGAGGGAATGTAAAGTCACCCGTGGACTGAAGGACAAAACAGGGAGTGTAATAATAATAATAATAATAATAATAGTAATCCATATATGTATGTGTTTGTATATTGTTTTCTGTGTTTGTGCTATATGTTATTTAGAGGGAGAGAGACAGAGAGAGAAAGTCATGGAGTCCTTTGTGATTTCATAACGAGAGAGAGAGAGAGAGAGAGAGAGAGAGAGATGTCACAGGTCCTCTTACATTTTATGACCAGCCTTTTATAATTCTCCTTCCATGGCTATCATCATCATCATCATCATCGTCACCATCATCATCATCGTTTTAATAATGGTGGTTTGGCCTTTTCCGGTGATCATGGGGAAATTGACAATAGTGGGAGGAAAACCGTAACATGATGATGGTGGTGGTATTACATTAATATTTTTATTTTTTTACTACTACTACTACTACTATTATGTAAAATGCAGTAACTCATTTCTCTCTCTTCTGTCCCTTATGGCTGTTTTTGTAAGCTTTATGGCCCTGTGCCCGTCAGTTACCAAACACCAGCTGTTACGGAGCGTTAAATACGGTGCCCTTTAGGTTAATTACGTTAGGGCAGAATTCCCATAGCACTGAGCGTACATAACAGCGGGCATCCCATCACGTGGTTATGACGTCACCACCGGCACCCACCCTGCGTATGGTGTCAGCCGAGCAGAGAAGAGCTGAGTGCCGAGTTAGTGTGCTGCCAGCAGTCATAGTGAGTGAATATCGCTCCCTGTCTCTCCCAACTCGCCGCTTGCGTTCTCTGTAAGTACTGAATTTCACATATATATTAGTGTCTCCCTGTATCCCTACACTGATGTACTTTGAGGTTTGGGTGTGTGTGATGAATTTTGTAGCGTTTAAGGGGGACGATACAGATTTAGTGGGAGGATGAATGAAGACTGCCCCCCAAGCATGGCATCAGCATTAGCAACATTGGCTAATTTCTGCTCTCACGTCTCAAGTGTTGGTTTTCATCCTTGTTCTTGTTCTTCTGTTATGTATTGCTGTTCCTCACTCTGTAGTTCTTCATCATGTTCTCTTTTGATTTTTATGATTCTTTTGTCTGATTGCATTTTAAATATTTTCTGATCTGTCATTCATTACTAAGGCGCTTTATTCTGTTAGCTGGTTTTATCTTCATTGTTTTTATTTCTTATTATATTTTCTTCAGTTTCATTTGTTCTATTAATTTATTCTGATAATTTAGCTTCTGCATTATCGTCTCAGAAGTGATTGGTTACTTTGCGTTATTTATCGTTATTCTCCCCAATTGTTATCTCTTATCTGCTCCTCCTGTGGTATTACATTGAACTAACTCTCTCATCACACCAGTAATTTTATGTGCACGTGTCGCCATTTGTTTTATAATTAATTTACTTTTATTTATTTTTTCTTATTTCTGCTCTCCCGTCTGTTCTTCCTTCTTCATCTCTTGTATAAATTGGTTTCCTTGCCATTATTTCAGTATTTTTTTTACTTCTGGCGAATGAAATGAGAGGAACATGTGGAGTTATATGGAGAGACAGACTGACATATGAGGAAGTGAAGGAGCGTTGTGATGTGGAAGTGGATACGATAGAAAGCGTTATAGGAAACACATAGAGGTGGTTTGACCATGTGGAGAGGATGGAGAGAGACTAACGAGGAGAGTATGTAAGGTGGGGGGGAGAGGGAGACTTAGGATGCGATGGAGAGATGGAGTGGAGAGGTGTATGAAAGAGGGGGGGGGGTGTAAGTTGGAGGAGGGGCAGAGAAATGACAGGGCACAGGGCGACGTGGTGGCAATTTGTTTATGGCCACCTCTTGCGGGATTAAGCTGACTGGCTAAAAATTAATTGAATGAGAATTACTTTTTAAAACGTGTTTATTCACCATGATTTTAAGAAGTCCTCGTGTGTGTGTGTGTGTGTGTGTGTGTGTGTGTGTGTGTGTGTGTGTGTGTTTAGAAGTTTCTCCTAAATTGTTAGTTTTCGTTAGCAAAAATTTTAATTATCACATCGACCACGGACGGTATCCCTCATTTACATAAAATTGGTTAGTTAAAAAAAAAAAGAGAAAGATATAAGAAAGAACGGAAGGAAGAAAAAACGATTGGTGTACAGAAATCGAAGTTATTAAGTTTGGTGTGGCTGTTATTGCCTTGGTAAAATTTGCCATCTGGAATGGATTAGGCAGGGATATACTCGTATCAGAGAGAGAGAGAGAGAGAGAGAAGGTAGACAAGTAAGAACAGTACAAACAAAAAGGTGAATCATATACTCAGGTACAATTTCACATGTGTTTCGTCTTGTGCTTATTCTCTCTCTCTCTCTCTCTCTCTCTCTCTCTCTCTCTTTCTCTCTCTCTCTCAACATCAACAGCACTGGATTAGAGTATAATTTAGAATTATAACAACGGCACCGAAAATATATAATTTGGGTATAACCAAAGGGAAATATGGGGTTATGGAGAAGTGAGAGAGAGGTGGAGAAGGGGAGGGAGAGACCGAGAATGAGATGAGGGGATAAGTTAGAGAAATAAAGAGGGAGATGTGAGTGAGGGCAGATTGATGGCGGAGGACAAGGTGACAGACATGGAGGCGATTTGTTTGTGGCCACCCCTTCCGGGATTAAGGTGTTTGGTTATAGATAGGTAAATTTAGGTAAGATATATTTAGGAGTATAATGAATAATATGATGAAAAATTATACTGAATTGGAGGGAATAACCGTGTGAAGAGTATAATATGTGGTATAATGTTCAGTGCTGGAGGGAAGACTGTGTTTGGGGGGGGAGTGGGCCTATAATTTTTGCCTTTCTCTCGTGTTGATCTGCCTTGCGGATGGAAAAACAAAAAAGGCTCGCGGAGATTGTGTGTGTGTGTGTGTGTGTGTGTGTGTGTGTGTGTGTGTGTGTGTGTGTGTATGTGTGTGTGTGTGTGTGTGTGTGTGTGTGTGTGTGTGTGTGTGTGAGAGAGAGAGAGAGAGAGAGAGAGAGAGAGAGAGAGAGCACAAGTTCCCAGAATCTATCGCCTGGTTTTCACAGTTATCGCCGAAGGTTGTGTTAAAAGGCAGCCGGAGTGATAAGCCTGAGTGGAAGGTATCGAATTTTTTACTTGTATTGTTTCTACTTCCGGACGATTTTCCTCAGCTCTGGTCAGCACCCTAGTGGAAAAGGGGTCGCTGGAGGCTTCATCTAACCCCTCCAGCAAGAAAAGGGTCTCTGATAGGCTGAATAAAATCGTCTGGCAGCTGTAAGATTAAAGTTAAAATACGTCGTCATACTGAAAGGTTAAATTGTTCGGGAAAAGTGTATTGACCGAAAATTCATGTTTCAGACGGTTTTAAAAATAATTGTAAGAATAAGGTAAAAATGCGTTATCGTACTGAAAGGTTAAGTTGACCTGGAAAAATGTATTAAGCGAGAATGTTTAATATATATATGTGTATTGAGTGAATTTTTTTATATACTTTTTTTTACGTTCATTCCCGGAGTCCAGGAGCGTCCCAATTTGGTCATAGCTCATCACCACCTTCACCACCCCAAGCCCTCTGCCGTCATGTACAGTCAGGGATAAAAGTTTGCCTGCTCTTTCATCGTGTTTGCATCACGTTTTGAGCATACCCGTTATTTTCCTTTCCGTCGCACAATATATCTGTAGACTGAGAAATACTGTTCACCAGACATCTCTTAGCTTGTGAATATTAGCCTGCAGGGGAAGGGAAGGGTAGAGGTGAAATATTAGGCGATTGTTTGTGTCTGTACCAAGCCTCTCTCAGCTTGGAACTGTTGCACATCGGAGGGGAGTGGGAAATGGAAGAAGTGGAAAGCAAAGAGCACACCCTTACTCTCCATTCACTTTGATTTCTGTCTCCCTCCTGCCATTCACACATCACCTTTCCGAACCTCCCGCCTCTTATACGTTTTTACACGACCCATTCACCTGCTCGGCTGCTACAGAGGGACGCCTTCACGCGGTGGCACCAGGACGGTTTTCAGACACCCCTCACCCCCCTCACCCCCTCCCTATCCCCGAAAAGAAGGATGACGGACTGTAGAAAAAAGAGCAGTTTCAGCCTGCAGTCCACCAACTTCACAACAGCACGTTCTGAGTCTTCCTATCCATACACTGACTCACAATTGACAGTTTTCTCAGTAATGTTTCGCTCTGCACATGTCCAGACTACTTCAAATGGTCTCGGTTCTGTCATGTCATCCCCTTTGCCGAAGACCTCATGTTTACTGTAATCTTGCTGACTCCAGACGGTTTTACTCAACCGAAGAAAGATTTCTAGTCGTGAAGGAGTTATTGAAAGCTAAATCTAACCCCTCTGTTTGGGAAAGTCTCTCCAGAGTGTCATATTATCGTCTCTTTATGACAAGATGTGATAACCTTAAACATAGCCTCTCTGCTAACTTTTCATTGTGGACAAGTTGCACACGTCCACGCTGCTTCACAACCCACCCTCCCCCACACCCCACTCGCAGCTGGTCTCCCGTACGCGTTATACATTGGTGTGGATATGGCTAGAACAGATTACCTTCAACACATTCGCGCTCTTATTAATACCCATAATTTTGCACCCGTTCCACATGTACTCACCACACCACAGTTGCTAACCAGCCTTGCGGCCCGTCACTGGCATGTCACGGAGATTTAAGTGGCCGTCACTACCAACCACTTGAATTAATTTGATCACATGCGAACCCGCGACTTAATAACATTCACGCCGCTCTTTATATATATATATATATATATATATATATATATATATATATATATATATATATATATATATATATATATATATATATATATATATATATATATATATATTATTGGGAATGACAAAGTTCGTCCATTACCGTATGTTTCTCTCTCTCTCTCTCTCTCTCACACACACACACACACACACACACACACACACACACACACACACACACACACACACACACACACACACACACACACACACACACACACACACACACACACACACACACACACACACACACACACACACACACACACACACACACACACACACTTAATAGTCCAGGGTTACACTTGAGTACAGAGACCTTAATGTACTTTACAATATAGGTCGTGTAGCATAATGTCCTTATCAATATAGGCCTAGTGTATTATAATGAAAGGCAAGTCACTGTATGAAGCAGATCGCTTAATGTTCTGTATTTCGTTTATACAAATACACACATGTATGAATCTTTTGTGTTCATATGTATCTCTCCATTCGTGTATATCTTTCAGTTTGCATATGTCTTTCAGTTGATGTTTATCTTTCTGGCGTTTCGTTGCAATAGTGGTCAGCCTCTTGCTCCATCATCCACGTTGTTCATTATTGTCTTTCTCACACACCAGCTCTCGGTTGGTGTTATTGTTATTGTTCTTCATTTATACCTGTTCAACAAAAACGTTTATCTACTCAGTTTTTATTTTCTTTCACATTTATCTGCCCACGTTCTTCTTGTCGCTTCCTTCTTTTTCTACCCATATTCTTTACTTTTTCATTCAAACAGCTAAACTTTCTATTTTCTCCTTAACATATCCGGGAAACTCTTATCTTTTCAACTGATATCTGACGTTATCCTCACCACTATTATCTAATCAATCTTAAGCATTTTTCTTATCAGTATATATCGGGACATAAAGTACATTGATTATTGATTTATTTATTGAATGATAGATTGATTTGATTGTTGATTGATTTACCCCCACAACCTAAAGATCTCGTATTAAATGTAGTGATATTAAGAGGGACGTCGAATTGGAGGGAATAGATATAGCCTTCATACATTAATATCAGAGAACATTCCTAACGTACGTAAAATCTTGAGGAAGGAGCACGAATTCAATATTACACCATCGTGCTGAAGGGGTGAAGGCAGAGGCGCTTGTTCATTTTGCACACGTATTAATGTTCGTCATCCCGTTTTCTATGCCTGTCATGATTTCGTTAGTGATAAGTGAGGCGGGTTACAGGGTCCATCCAAGTGTGTGTGTGTGTGTGTGTGTGTGTGTGTGTGTGTGTGTGTGTGTGTGTGTGTGTGTTTTAGCATACTCGAACACACTCGGCCTTATACCTAAAATTCAATAAACACGAAAGGGAAAGACTTACCCTAAATTTTTGACGGTCATTTATGGAACACCAGCGGTTATTGCACGGTGTTAGCCTGCATCCCACGTAACAGCGCGGTTAGCAGTGATACAGGGACGCCACACTCGTTCTGTCTATGAGCGTCGGAAATTATCGTAAAAAAAAAAAAATGGGGAGTACATTGTTTTCTTAGCGATTTTTTTTTTTTTACAAGTTTGAAGCGTACTGTATGATTTTTCATCACGTATATTCAATATGAGGGGCTGAATAACGCAAAATAATAATAATAATAATAATAATAATAATTGTTTCGTATTTTTATTTAGTCGCTTCAGTAGGGTGACGTGTTTTGTAAGTTATTCATGCTACCTTTGGACGATTTTCATATGGTTGGGGGAAAAAATTAACAGATGAAGGAGACTATTTCTAACCCCGTCTGTCCACAGCTTAACAAAATCGTCTGGGGATAGCTAGATTGTATAACTCATCCACCTGAACTTGGCAGCACTGTATAATTCATTCATCTTACCTTGGCAGCACTGTATAGCTCATTCATCTTCGCGGAAATTTTCATCCTTTTGCAGCTTATTTCCCGAAGCTCAGTGGTAGAATAAGGTAATAATAGAGCTTTACATCCTCTCCATAGCACTTCTTCGTGTCTATAATCATATTCTGGTATTAATTTCCTGTTCTAGGCTAGTATTCAGAATGGAGAGTTGGCAGTTTTGCGCTTATTCCGGTTTTACTCAACTTGGCCCAGATTTTCGTCCTTTTGCAGCTTCTTTCTCGTAGCTCATTAGTAGAAAGAAGACAATGCTGTGGCTCTGCATTATTTCCACAGCACTTCACTGCATTCAAGGTGGACAGATGATGGCAAGTTTAGGCCAAGTTAGAGTAAGAAGAGTATAGGTACAGTAAACAGTGTATAGGAAAAAAAAATAACATTCAAGGTGGATAGATGGCAATTTTGGCCAAGTTAGAATAAAAAGAGTATAGTTAAAGTAAACAGTGTATATTTAAGAAGAAAAAGAAAAACACTGAAGATGACAGTTTTAGGCTAAGTTAGAATAAAAAGTGTATAGTTAAAGTGAACAGTGTTTAGTGAAAAAAAAAAAAAAATGCTTTCAAGTTGGAGAGATGATAGCAGTTTTAGGCCTAGTTAGAGTAAGAAGAGTCTTGTTAACGTGAACATACTAAAAATTATCACCGTATTGGAGGGGAAACACGTCTACATTCATATTCCTTTCTCAGCCCGACAGACATTCGCTCGAGTCGCATCCACCACTTAAGCTGATTCCTCTCTCGTTATACGCGTAATGGGTAAAAATGACCCCTTCGCACGCATTGCATAATATTTACGTAATTTCCTCGCCTTAGTGAATGTTGATCTTTATTGGTGAATTCTTAGTTATTTTGACTTAGTTACAGTAGCGCGTGGAATAGCAAGGGGGTTGTTGTGTGTTTGGTTTGGTTTGAATGTCTGGTTTTGTGTATGTGTGTGTGTGTGTGTGTGTGTGTGTGTGTGTGTGTGTGTGTGAGAGAGAGAGAGAGAGAGAGAGAGAGAGAGAGAGAGAGAGAGAGAGAGAGAGGAAGAGAGAGAGAGAGATGGCCTATGACTGAAATGCCCCTTCACTTGGTTAATTCGATGACTTTGCGGATTTGAAAGAGAAAGAGAGAGATACAGACGGAGACAGACAGACAGAGACAGAGAATCCCATCACCTTGAAATCAACCCACAGTGCCAAACAGTAGTCTCGCAGAATTAAAGACAGCTCACTTTCTCACTCCCCAAAGTTCAGTAACAGGTAGAAAGTAAAAGTTGCTTTCGGCAGGGGGGTGAGGTGGAAAGAGAAAGTGATGGGTTAGGCAAGAGTGTAATGGAGGATTTGGCACCCTTGAGAGAGAGAGAGAGAGAGAGAAAGAGAGAGAGAGGGAGATTTTGGATAACGTGAACGATTGCATTATTTGTGTGTGTGTGTGTGTGTGTGTGTGTGTGTGTGTGTGTGTGTGTGTGTGTGTGTGTGTGTGTGTGTATTACTAGCAGGTCGTTTAAAATGTTACTGCGAAAACACACACACACACACACACACACACACACACACACACTTTCACCGCCCAGCACCCGGAAAAGTGGTACCCAGCAAAAAAAAAAAAAAAAAAAAAAAAAAAATTAACAGATGATGCCTAGCGACTTCTAACAACCACCCAACGTATTATTATTTTCCCAGTGGATATAATTGCCTCGTTAGGGTCGTTAGTACCTTAATTACAGTACCTGGGGGTCTGATTGTCTCAGTAATTACCTTGACTCACCTTAGTTGCCTGTTTATGACCATTTAATATCTCTGTCATTACCTAACCTTTAAAGCTAAGTATTTACAGGCTCGTTAGGGTTGTTATATTTTGACCTAATTATAGTAACTGCTTGACCCTAATTATCTGTAATCACCTTGTTTATGACCTCTTAACTACCTCTTTTTCGCTACTTAAACCTTAGAACTTATATTTGTCATTCTGGTATAGTATAATTAGCTGGTTGAGGTCGTTTCGGGGTTAATTGGTCGTTGGGGAGTTAATTACACTACCTGAGACCCTAATTATACCAGTAATTACCCTGACACCTTAAGAGGCAATTTATGACACTATTTGATCACCTTTAGAGAACACCATTTCGCTGCTTTTGGTTCTCTCTCTCTCTCTCTCTCTCTCTCTCTCTCTCTCTCTCTCTCTCCCTCTCTCTCTCTCTCTCCCTCTCCTTACAGGACCAAATTTTTCCTTAATACTGGCTACCTTACAGACGATTTTATACATCACAGTAGAGAGAGAGAGAGAGAGAGAATTTAGAGTATAGAGTATATTCATGTTAATTATATACTGTATGCTTCATCCAAAATTCTATATCTTTATTATTCGAAACAAATTAACCCCCTCATTGTCGGGATAAGTCTAGTATCCTAATGCTATTGACGCCAGACGATTTTATCCAGCTGAGAGTGAGCCATAGGAGCCTGAGTATAAATAAATCTGGGAATGCTGACTTTAATGCTCAGTATACTATGCCTGTTTATTCATTTATCCTTTATTTCTTTATTGAGTTCATTATTTTGTACACAAGGTCATTTATCGTCTCACTTTCCGCCCCTGATAATTGAGGTCTTTTGTACCCACCTGTAAGGCATTGTACTCCCTTTGTATTCGTCTTTGTATTCCTTTTGTATTGGTCTTTGTATTTGTGTATGCCTCCCTGGTCTTTTGTACTTCTCGTCTCTTTGTTTTCCTTCGTGCATTATTCTTTATTTCCTTATTTTGTACCCCAGTCATGTTTTGTATTCTTCAGCATGTCTGTTTTGTATTCCTCGTTGTATTCTGTGTGTATATCCCAATTAATGTATATTCAGTTTTGTATGCCTTCCTCTGTGTCCTCATGTAGGCCTATACCTCCTTATTTTGTGTTCTTGTGTATACCTCCCTATTTTGTATTCTGTGGTATGCCTCCCTATTTTGTATTCTGTGGTATGCCTCCTTATTTTGTATTCTTGTGTATGCCTTCCTATTTTGTATTCTGTGGTATGCTGTCTTATTCTTTTGTATTTCTCTTCAGACTCCTGTATTCATCTTTGTGTTACTGGGTGTTGTTCATTTGTATTCTGTAAGCCTGCTTCCCTCTGTGTGTGTGTGTGTGTGTGTGTGTGTGTGTGTGTGTGTGTGTGTGTGTGTGTGTGTGTGTTCAGAGTGGACTGGAGCCGGTCGTCTGCCCTTTGAGCCCTTTCACTGCAATGACGTATTTTATTCTTGCTAATACCAGACGATTTTATTTATTATTATCGTTGTTAGTAGTAGTAGTAGTAGACATCTTGCTTTAAGCTGAATAAAATCGTCTGTGAGAGCAAGAATAGAACCAAAAA
Organism: Coenobita brevimanus; assembly: GCF_032717465.1. Classification (NCBI taxonomy): domain Eukaryota; kingdom Metazoa; phylum Arthropoda; class Malacostraca; order Decapoda; family Coenobitidae; genus Coenobita; species Coenobita brevimanus. Next base: position 31,868,362 of record NC_137043.1, on the reverse strand, counting down.
AAGACGCAGCAATATTTAGGGTGTTCCTTGGGATGATTCTTCCTATCTCCCTTCATCCTTGTCCCCACTATTTCCTTTCATTGCTTCACTTTTCATTTCCATCATTTCCCAAAACCTCTTCCCCTTCCTCTTCATTTTTTCCTCCTCCTCGTACTTATTTGTTCTTCTTTCCTCCATGCCTTTCTCTTCTTCATCTTCCTGTCTTTCCCTCTCATCGCCTTGTTTTTCGTATCATCTTCCGTTTCTCATCTTCCTGTTTTCGTGTTCCCCTTCCTCTTGCTGTTTCTTCCCAGCATCGTCTCATTTTCCCTCTGTCATTGTTTTTCTTATCCTCTTCTCTTTTCTGTCTCTTCCTGTCCTCCCTGTCTTCCTCTTCCCGTCTTCTTTTTTTCCCCCTATCTTCCTCTTCCCGTCCACTTTTTCCTCTCTCCCTCTTCCTGTATGCCTATTTTATTTGTTTTACTCTTCCACTTTGTCATCCTCCTCTAATCATCATCATCATCATCATCCAGTCTTCCTGCTCCTATCTTCCTCTTCCTGACATTTTATTCCTGTTTTTTCCCTCTTAGCTTCTTCCTGTCCATCTCTTCCTCTTCCGCGTCCCACCTTCCACTTCCTACCCTGATTTACCTGCGTCTGCCCTACATTTGTGAGGGACGGTGGGATAGCTGATGTGGATAGTGTAGGGGGGATTATAGGGATGGGGATGTGGTGGGGGAGGGGTAGAGGAGTGGGGGGGGAGGGATTGGGATGGGTAGGGGAGGAAGAGAGGGGATATAGATAGCTGTAGAAGTATTTGTATGATCTCAAGTTGTTGTTATTTTTTAGATTGTTTTGTTCTTCCTCTTTACTGGTTCTTTTGATGCTACTGTTATTATTGTAGTTTTTGTTATTGTTGCTGCTGTAGTTTTTGTTGCTTCAGTTTGTGTTTATTTTTGTTGCTGTTGCTTTTGTTACGCGTATTTTTATTTTTTTTACTGTTACTGCTGTCGTTTATATTGTTGCTGTCGCTATTCTTGCTGCTGCTGCTGTTGTTGTCTGGTGATGCCGAGAGAATTCACCTTACTCATTCACAGTACACAAAAACTCGTCTATCCAGTTAGATTAGTCTTGGTTATTGTTTTCCATGCTTATTTTGATCTTCATTTATTTTTATTATTATTATTATTATTATTATTATATAGTTTCATCACTATTATTATAGTTAATGATGATGATGATGATTATTATTATTGCTAGTAGTAGTAGCAGCAGCAGCAGCAGCAGCAGTAAGATGTGTTAGTAACTAGCAAAAGTAAGCTGGGCAATTTTTTTTTTTTTTTTTTTTTGGGGGGGAGGGGTTCTTTATTTACCATTCAGTACAAGCCCCGACACTCTGGGGAACACTGTCCCTGAAGGCCAAGCAGGGGGGCAAGAAGACCAAGAATTTTAAATAAGCTTCCCTTTCTCTAAGTTGAATGACCCTCGTTTTCCTTCAAGGTCAGCTTCTCGATACTGTAATATTATCTGTTCATATGTTCACTTTCGTTTACTTCAATTTTTCCTCGGCATTGCGCGTCTGGAGGTTAATATTAAGTACATATTTTAGGGTTTAGACGAGTTTGGTAAGTGTTGTTTAGAAATGGGCTGAAAGCATTGGGAATGGAATGATTTTTAGTTTCATTTAAATGTTGATGGAAGCCCCCCCCTTCTCTCTCTCTCTCTCTCTCCGGGATTTTTCAGGGAGAGGAGGAAAGCTTTTTTTTTTCTTTATCTAGGTCTCTAGGTCTGCATATCTATCTATATACAGTATATATATATATATATATATATATATATATATATATATATATATATATATATATATATATATATATATATATTCAGGTACCGAATTGCAGTCCGCATTTGTGTGTGTGCCTGTATGCATCTGTAAAAGGTGTGGGTGGGTGGGATGGTGGGTGGGTGGGTGTGGGTGTGAATAATAGTGATAGTTCTCGTAGTGATGATGCACTTCCTGATAAGATTTTGTTTTTCTATTTTTCTTTCGTATCCTCTTTTTCAGTTTTTTTTTTTTAACGTTTATATTTCTTTTTCCTACTCCATTTTCTCCAGATTAATATTATCTCGCTTTTCCTCTCTCTCTCTCTCTCTCTCTCTCTCTCTTTGCTTTTTTTCTCACTTGTTTTTTTTTTTAACATTTTCCTCCCGTGTTTCCTCTCTCTCTCTCTCTCTCTCTCTCTCTCTCTCTCTCTCTCTCTCTCTCTCTATCTATCTATCTATCTATCTATCTATCTATCTATCTGGCTTCCCGTCATTTCCTTCCATTCAGTTTTGTAACAACCATAATTTCCTGTAGAGAATGACATTGTTCTAAGGACCGATTTGCGTGTAGGGTAATTGTGGTAGTTGTGGTGATTGTGGTAGTTGTGGTGGGTGGCGATTGTGGTTGTTACAGTGGGCATCAGAAGTCCTATCGCATTTCCTGTTTTTCTGTCTATGGGCTTTGAGAGAGAGAGAGAGAAACAGGAGTGGCAACAGGACTTTTGAAGGTGACTATACATTACGTGGTGATTGTGGCGGGTGGTGATTGTGGTGGGTGGCGAGTGTGGAGGGTGATGATTGTGGTGGGTGGTGATTGTGGTAGTTGTGGTGGTGGCCTTGTTGAAAATGTTTTAAGGTGTGATGGTCATGGTAGTAGTTTTGGTAAGTGTTGTGTTGAAGTGTTAAGGTATTTTTTTATGCGAAGGCGAAAGAACGAAAGGAAGATAAAAGAAGTTCTCAAAGTGGTTCTTGAGAGAGAGAGAGAGAGAGAGAGAGAGAGAGAGAGAGAGAGAGAGAGAGAGAGAGCCGTTCAGTTCGAGAAAGTTAGATGTATTGCGTTTAAAAGACTGCAGGTCATAGGCAGAGGGAGATACATACTGAGCAAGACAGTTCCAGAGTTAACCTGTTGCATACATGAAGGACTGGGAGTATCGGTTAACCCTTGCATTAGAGGACAGAAGAGAAGTGAGAGCGCTGTGGTGAATGTGGTTGTGGTGGTAGCTGTGGTTGTAGTAGTAATGGTAGTAATAGGGGTGGTTTGGATGGTGTTAGTTGTGGTAGTTGTGAGGATGGTAGCGATAGTGATTGTGGTATATTTCTTTTACTCTAACTTGGCCTAAAACTGCCTTCTCTCCATCCTGAGTAATGAGTTGTAAAAGAATATTAATATTAGAATATGATACCAGTCACGAAGAAGTGCTGTGAGAAGGATGTAGGACCGTAATGTTTTCATATGCCACTGAGCACGAGAAATAAGCCGCAGAAAGACAGAAATCTGGGCCAGATTAAGATACATTGGCTGCTGTTGAATAATGTGTTGAGTAATGTTGATGGCAGTGATTGTGTATGTGAAGATTGCCGTAATTGTGGTAGTGGTGACAGTGATGAAGACTGTGTGTGTGTGTGTGTGTGTGTGTGTGTGTGTGTGTGTGTGTGCAGTAATTATAGACCTAAAACAATGTAGGCTTTGTTGAGCAGGATGTTGAATATGGCTTGTGTCATGTGGCTTTGTAGTGTAAAAGATAATACTGCACAGTAATAGTTGCGCAATCTGGGACAAATGTTCGTCTCATATTTCACCTCGTCTTACTTTTCTCTGCTGGCTGATATTCCTATGTTAAGAGAAACTTGGTATGTTTCTCTGTCCATAGATGATTATTTTTCTCATGTATTTTGCCTTCGGCGTGTTACTCTTTGCTGACTAATACTTCTAAGCTGAGAGAGACTTGGTTATGTTTCTCCGCCCTAGATGATTCTCTGCCATATTTCACCTCTTCTTTTAACTTTCGTCTCCTGGCCAAAATTGCTAAGCTGAGAGAGGCTTGGTGTATTACTCTACCCGTAGATGTTCTTCCTTGACATAATGCTTGAATGGGAAAAAGGAAGACATGAACTGAGTGTAGTAGAGTAAGTGAATGAATGAATGAATATAGTAGGGGCAGTGAAATAAGAGGCGAAATTTTGTCACCTTCTGTACAGTCAGGAACAAGAAACTAAGCATTCTGTATTCACCAGACTTTTTAACCTTGGAATATACATGTCTACATTTTGGTGACTTTCCCCCTTACTTTAGATGTGATTGGTGACTATATACTGTAGATCGTGTTTCTCTCTCTCTCTCTCTCTCTCTCTCTCTCTCTCTGTATACCAAGTGTAGTGTAATGAAGGGTAGTGAGTGTGCATGTGAGTGAAGCCTCCTAACCTACTACACGCCAGGCATCACTCCATTACAGACACCTTAAATAATGCTCATTACTACATCATGATACATTTAATTGCAAGGCGGTGTCATCTCCTCCACGTAATAACCATCTAATTATACCCAGCAGCCTCGTTACGGTCAGTTAGGGAGCAATTAGTGTTGAGGTGGTTTAATATTACACAAGTGGTAGTAAATCTTGTGTGTGTGTGTGTGTGTGTGTGTGTGAGAGAGAGAGAGAGAGAGAGAGAGAGAGAGAGATTAGCCAAGTTTATGACTCGTTTCGTTCCTGTTGGACTTAAATGTGTGTGTGTGTGTGTGTGTGTGTGTGTGTGTGTGTGTGTGTGTGTGAGAGAGAGAGAGAGAGAGAGAGAGAGAGAGAGAGAGAGAGAGAGAGAGATTAGCCAGGTTTATGACTCGTTTCGTTCCTGTTGGACTTACATAACGACCCTTACCTGAGAGTATGCCTTATTATCTTTCAATCTTACTACCTCCAGACGATTTTATTCAGCATGAGGAGAGGCACTTAAAAAAAAATCTACTGTAGAGGTTAACATACTCCTCATTAAACCCCTTTCACTTCGAAAACTCTTGCATTTTTATTATTATTATTATTAGTAGTAGTAGTAGTATCTCCTGATGGTTTTATTCATCTTAAAAGAAATGAAGTTTGTGCTGAGAATTATTATTGGTGTTTATATTCAACCCCTGTCGTTCGATAAATAATTAAATGAATAAAATAAATCTTCGTTATGATAGGGAAATAGATTCATTGAGCTCTCGTGATAGATGTGTTTGTTTTGTTCATATTTCTATTAGTATATAGATAGATAGATGGATAGATAGATGGAGAGATGCTGTGGTTCTGTTCATATGTCTCTCAGTATGCAGATAGATAGATGGATAGATACTTTTTACTATATTACACGAAAGCTTTGATCAGTTCTCTCAAAAAGACAGTTGGTAAATATATCCTTTCTTAATATTTACTGTATATGTGAGAATGAAATTGTTCAGTGTTATGCATCTTATATAACAATGAACACTGTGATCTATTTTGTTCATTGTATAACCCAACCCGTGCCTACATCTGATGGTTCATTATGTAGCAGAGAATATGTGAGTGAAGCCATGGTTAAGGCCGTTCATTATATAACAGTGCATACATGTTGTGTTGCATTGTTCAGGGTGTGACAGGCAGCATGTGGCAGTGTTGATGATGATGATGATGATGATTACTACTACTGTTACTCCTCCTCCTCCTCCTCCTCCACCTCCTCCTCCTCCTCCTCCTCCTCCTACTATTACTACTACTGCTACTACTACTACTGCTGATACTACTACTACTACTACTACTACCACCACCGTACCACTGTTGTTCATTATTATTATTATTATTATTATTATTATTATTACTATTGTTATTACTAATGTATTTCTTCTACTTCTCGTGGTAGTAGTAGTATTAGAAGTATTTATTACCCTGCTCTTTTATTAGGTTTGGATTAAAAAATTTTTGTGTATGATACCACTAGTAACTTAAAATGAAGTAACCAGTTTGTCATAAAAAATACATCATTATAAACCTGGTTCATATTACTTGCAAAATATTTTAACCTATGAAATAAAAAAGACCCTGACGTTTGGAAGAAGGGAAGCAGAAAAAAATACATCAGCAATAAATCAAATAAATAAATCTCTTGTCACTTATGGAACAATATAGTATAAAAAAAAAGAAAAGAAAAGAAAAGAAAAAAATACTTCCCCCGACCCTGACAGACCCGTACACTCGGCAGTTTATATTACGTGAGTCCCCCTCCCTCTCCCGCATACCCGCCGCGCCCCGTTTTCTACAAGTCCGCCATTTTTCTACCGCGTGTCTAAATGTGGCGGGTCACGTGACAGGGTTTGGGAGGTTATGAAAGGCTCCCCCAGGTTTCATAAGGGAGAGAGAGAGAGAGAGAGAGAGAGAGACTGGTGGTAGTTGTAAAAGTAGTGATGGTTGTAGTTAATAGTGTTAGCAGGGGGAGGAGAGGGGAAGGAAACAGATGAAGAGAGAGACAGGCTGACAGAGGGGTGGTAGTAGTAATAGTAGTAGTAGTAGTAGTAGTAGTAGCAGCAGCAGCAGCAGGCTTGGGATGGACCGGATGGAGACTGACAGACGGACACACAGATAGACAGGCAGACAGACAAATAGTAGTAGTAGTGGTGGTGGTGGTGGTGGTGGTTGTGGTGGCGATGGTGATGATGGTTGTGGTGGTGGTATGTAGAGTAGTAATGGGTGACGATGGTAATGGAATGGGTAAAGAAGCCTGAGAGTGTTAATAATACAAAATACACCTGTTTTGTCTCCATATCGATGTACTTGGGTAAAAATATAATAAATGCATACGAACGAGGGTGCTATTATGCAGCTGCAGTGAAAAAAACGTGCCTTGCATAATATGTATGTGGTTGTGGCGTGCCGGGTTTGAGAGTGAGAGAGACTGACATGGAGTTATACAGGGTGGTTCATATATAACACTTCTCTTCTGTTCGTATATGTGTAAGTGTTATCAGTATCTACCCTGCTCAGTGTTATCAGTATCTGCCCTGCTCAGTGTTATCAGTATCTACCCTGCTCAGTGTTATCAGTATCTGCCCTGCTCAGTGTTATCAGTATCTGCCCTGCTCAGTGTTATCAGTATCTACTCTGCTCAGTGTTATCAGTATCTACCCTGCTCAGTGTTATCAGTATCTACCCTGCTCAGTGTTATCAGTATGTACCCTGCTTAGTGTTACCAGTATCTACCCTGCTTAGTATTATCAGTATCTACCCTGCACAGTGTTATCAGTATTTGCATCATTCATCATTTCCTACTCCCACTGCTACTACCACGCCCACACCTGCCGACTGAGCCATCCCGTCATTATATAAAGCACTCCACCGTGAGTTTCTAGTGGAGTGCTATTTATATACACAGAGTAAACAGAATTGGCAAGTATTACAAGGTGTTCTAATAAAAATCAGTCCCTTGTTAACTAATAAAATAAACATTGACTCCAAAGGGTAATTATTGACAAGCGTATTCCTTAGTGACTAGAACACTTTAGTCAGTTTGAATTCATCTGACGGAACAGGCCCAGTCGGAGGTTAAATAATATGGGGTTACATGAAATTCGACGGTAGAAATGAGTCTCCTTGGTTACTTATTTTTTCGGCCCTCTAGTCTGACTGCACTTGGCCATCAGCTGAGTGAATGGGGTTAGGGATCTTTTTCAGACCAGAATTAAATGCTTCATAGTTACAGGAGACTTGTAAAAATTGGTGAAGGTCGCTTATAAATGTTTCCCTGATGTTCCCCCTTGAAGTCGAAAAAGAAAACGGGGACATGCAGCATCTTTTATGTCCAAATTACATGACGGAAATTTGATAGGCGAGGCAGCTGAATTGAGATTGAGGGAGAGAGGCTGATAGAAGGACTGACAGACTGCTCGAATTTCAGAGAGAGAGAGGGCGAAGGGAAGAAAGGATGTGACATAAGGGAAAGAGAACGGAGGGAGGCGGAGGGAAGAGTGTGGGATGAAGGGAGGAAAAAGAAGGGAAGAGGTGGTGAGAGATATGGAGGAGATAGGAATGATGAAGGTAAAGAGGAGAGACAGGGAGGGAGGGAAGGAGAAGAGGGCATAGCGAGGAATGAAGGGAGTTGAGGGGAAGACAGGGAGGGAAGAAGGGAGGGAGTTGAGAGGAAGAGTGGGAGGGTGAGGGTAAAGAGGAAGAGGTGGTAAAAAGGAAGAGGTGTGTGGAGTGGTCATGGTTTAGGTCAAGAGGTCATAAGGAGAGAGAGAGACCAATCGTGTGTGTGTGTGTGTGTGTGTTTCATTAAGTACAAGTGACTGTGAATTGAGTATGTATATAATGTTTTGGTGTATGTTTGTGTATATATGTATCTGTTTATCTTCGTGTGTGTGTGTGTGTGTGTGTGTGTGTGTGTGTGTGTGTGTGAAGCTATCATCGTGTACACGGCCGCCAAGTTACATAGCATTTATTTATGGGAAGAAAAAATGGATAGCTTGATGTGGGGGAGGGAGTCTTGTTATGACACACACACACACACACACACACACACACACACACACACACACACACACACACACACACACACACACACACACACACACACACACACACACACACACACACACACACACACACTTGTTTTTGCTTTACACACGCCTCTCTCTCTCTCTCTCTCTCTCTCTCTCTCTCTCTCTCTCTCTCTCTCTCTCTCTCTCTCTCTCTCTCTCTCTCTCGTTTATAGCCTGTGGAGATAATCTTAACCTGGGTCATGTAACTCTGAGAAAGCTATTACCGAAGAGAGAGAGAGAGAGAGAGAGAGAGAGACAGACAGACAGACAGACAGACAGACAGACTCATTAAAAGTAACAAGGTGAGGGAGTACATTATGAGAGGGTAGTGACGTCAGGTATTAATTTGTCTTCAGTATTTTTTAGACTTTTCTGACTTGCATATGACCTTCCGATTTATTTTTGGTCCTGTGTGTGTGTGTGTGTGTGTGTGTGTGTGTGTGTGTGTGTGTGTGTGTGTGTGTGTGTGTGTGTGTGTGTGATTTTTTCCTGTGATTTTTATAGGGATTATTCTTGTTCGTATTTTGTTGATATTTTTTTGTGAATTTCCTTTATTGATTATTTTTGTTTCTTTTTTTTTTTTTTAATTTCGTGAGTTCGGGATTTTATTTTGATTATTCTTGCTTGTGCTCTTTAATCATCTTTTTTTTAAATGCAGTTTATATTTTTAACATCAAATTATTTTTAGATAAATGCACACACACACACACACACACACACACACACACACACACACACACACACACACACACACACACACACACACACACACACACACACACACACACACACACACACACGTTCGGATCCTTTGTTTCCATTGGTCTTGTTTGTTTATTAATAATATGGCAGTTTACACAGAAGTGTATCCCTGTGGTGTATCTGTGTGGAGACGATCTTGCTTTGGGAATGTTGGCAGTCTTCCTGATCTGATTTTTATTCTTCCAGTCGCTCAGTTCCCTTACATCCTTAATCATATTGTATACTCTCTCCATTTGGTCTACTTCTTCCTGTAACCATCTCACTCTCATACCTACCTACCTCACTCTCGTACCTATACGTACCTTACTGTCTTAAATACTTGCCTATTTTTGTCCCCCATCTTGTTGTTGGTGTGCCTTTCCTTCCAGTCACTCCACTTCCATTCATCCTTAATGTTATGTTACCCTCCACGTTCCTCATCTCCTCTTCCAGCCATCTTTCTCTGATACATACAACATTCCCTATATTCTCTCCATCCGCGTTCTTGATCCGTCTCCTCTGCCTCCTCCTCCTCCTCCTCCTCTTCCATTCATCCTGCTGGTCAGTCAGTCACTCCAGTCGCTCCGTACGGCCAACCCATTCCATAGTATAAACAATGTAACGTCAGGTATAGTAGCCTACCTGATCAAGGGAAGTTGAGTGTTACAAGGGGGAATTATAAGGCTGTAAGGACTGTGGTGTGTAGCATAATGTGAGGGAAAATGCTAATGATCATGTATCGAAACTGAGAGTGCGACGATACAAACAGACTCTCATTTTTTTACTGTAAGATCCAAAGTGCGTTATGTCTGGCCTTTCTGTATCGTTGCTGACTACACTCTTCGATGTGGGATGCAAGCTAATCACGTCTGACAATTACGGGTGACCCATTAATACCCCAAACAAATTACCGACTTGCATACACCTTTGCGCTCGTAGATTAATAAAACAGCCGCAAGAGAGAAAACTTTTAGTAATTCAGCCATATGGACTTAGTAAAGACTAGCTGCTGGTTGTCCCCTGTACCATTGCATGCACGCTAATCACACCTAATGTAAATTTTCAAGGAATAGCCAGAAATTAGGGACCCGCATACTTCATCGTCCGGTGGAAGCTAATTATACGGTCATGTGGAAATAACTGGGTGTGTGGAACTGGGGTTGTTGGCAGTAGAAGAGTTGACAGAGAACGACGTGAAAGAAGGTGGGGAGGGAGCATGTTTTTGAGTGTATAGTGAGAGAAAAAAAGAAAAGGTGGAGTAAAAATAGAACATGATAATAGAGACAGACCAACCAAGTGATAAAAGTAGGAGAGTATAGGAGTGGAAGGAGAGCAAGAAAAAAAAAAATAGGACAACATGGAAAAGTGTGCGTGAAAGTAGAGATAGACGAAAAAGGACGTGAAAAGACAAGGAGGATGAGTATACGAGGAACGGTGCATGGGGATGAAGTTGCTGAAAGAATAGGGAAATGAAGAAGAAAAGATGGAAGGGTATGAAAGTAACGTAGTGATTATTAGGAAAAAAAAAAAACTAACTAGGCAAGAGCGATGAGAAGGGACGAGGTAGAGGAGTATGTGAAGGAGGGCAGTGTTAGAAAGAGAGAGAGAGAGAGAGAGAGAGAGAGAGAGAGAGAGAGAGAGAGAGAGACTTCCCTGAAAATACTATTTAAGGCATATGCAGTACGGGATGTCAAAGGGTGGATGAAAGACGGTCTGTGATTGGTCATAGGGAAGAAAGGTGGAATATGATTGGCCATTGGGGGGATATATCATCTGAGTGTTATTGATGTAGGTAGGTGATGAATTGTGTGTGTGTGTGTGTGTGTGTGTGTAGGGAGAGTGGGGGATAGGATATAGAAGGCATGATATGTACAGTATAGCGCATGCAATTTATTTTTGTATTAAACATGTGTATATGGATTTAGAGAGAGAGACAGAGAGAGAGAGAGAGAGAGAGACAGACAGACAGACAGACAGACAGACAGAGTTTATGAGAAATTCCATCTCGCCTTTTCCCCCCTCCCTTACCACTCTCACTCACACCCTCCCTCTCTTCCAGGCTTATGTAAGAGTAGTGGACAGGCTTTCGTAAGTTCGTGATAAGTTTCGTAACAAAGACAGTTTCAGACACGCACTCACACTTAACAAGACACTAAACTGACACGAAATCTCTTATCATGAGGGGGTAACGGACATACATACGTACATACATACATACGAACATGTACATAGACTTATAGATAGAAATGTTAGAGAGAGAGAGAGAGAGAGAGAGAGAGGGAGAGAGAGTGCATCTCACGTGGAGGCTTGAATTTATCTATAACCTGTTGACTAATTTTTTTTTTAAGATTCTCTCTCTCTCTCTCTCTCTCTCTCTCTCTCTCTCTCTCTCTCTCTCTCTCAACCTTGACTGAACAATGGCAAGTAAGGGTGGTCACTGAGACGTGGAGAATCAGTCATTTAAGATTTCTGTCTATCTGTTTGTCTTTTATCTACTTTAAGACGATTAGATGCCTTTAATTTTATTGTTCCTACCACAAGACGATTTTATTCAGCTTAGGAGGGTTTTTTTGGGAGGGTTGGAGGGGTTGGATATAGGCTTCTGTTATCCATTCAGTACGATTTTTTTACTATGCAGAATGAAATCGTCTGGGGTTAGTGATATTAGAATTGAAATAAGTAGTTGATGTGTTTCTCTCTCTCTTTCTCTCTCTCTCTCTCTCTCTCTCTCTCTCTCTCTCTCTCTCTCTCTCTCTCTCTCTCACACACACACACACACACACACACACACACACACACACACACACACACACACACACACACACACACACACACACACACACACACACACACACACACACACACACAAGTACAGTGTGACCTTTGTAAATAATATATCGCCAGCAGCCACTTATTTTACCTCTTCGATTAGCTGTCCACGATTGAGGAAGGGATAATTACACCATCCTTCCTCTTCTCATTTATTGTTCTCTATCCGTCCATGTTCTCTTGCTTGTAGTACTTTATTCCTCTCCCTTATTTTCTCCTTTTCTTTTATCTAGCCCCTATCCACTTCCCTTCGTATCCCCAAAGCTTTCCCCTTTTTATCCTTTCTTCCTTCCCCTTCCTTTCTATCCCGTCCTACCGTCTTCCCTTACCTTCCTCACTTTTCTAATTCTCCACATCTCTCCCTTCCTTTTCCTACCCATCCCCCCATGACCCCTGCCTTTCTAACCTCGTTCCCACCGTAGCGTAAAGTAACATAACCTGATATAAGTTAACATCCGGGTCTGTCCTCTCCTGCCCTGTCCTGTCCTAAGTTAGTCTAATCTAATACAACCGAGATGAACCGAATGATACCTAACATTACATGAAAGGCCACCTCGCATCACATCACAGCACATCATCCATTCTCATCTTCCTGTTCTTCTCACTATTTCCTCCTCTCCCTTCCTCCTACTTCTTTTCTTTATACCTCACCTCCTCACTTCCCCCTCCCCCAGATACCTTTCTCCCCTACAAACGCCATTACAATCATCCTGAATGAAATATACCCCTTTGCCAGTGTGTGTGTGTGTGTGTGTGTGTGTGTGTGTGTGTGTGTGTGTGTGTGTGTGTGTGTGGAGAATGGTAAAAAAGTATATACTGATCTAGAAAAGAGATAGATAACTACAACTTAACTACACACACACACACACACACACACACACACACACACACACACACACACCGCAACCAGCGTCCTTGACACGAAGAGAAGTATGTAACATGCCGTAGTAATAATAGTTCTGGCGGTGGTGGTGAGAGCTATTTGAGACCATATGTTTCTCTCTCTCTCTCTCTCTCTCTCTCTCCAGCTTAATATTAAATTCCTTCAATATTTATGGCATAATTTAGTAACTGACGTCATCTGGAGAGAGAGAGAGAGAGAGAGAGAGAGAGAGAGAGAGAGAGAGAAAGTAAATTGATTTTGTACCAATTGGTGTTGATGAATTATAAATAAATAAATACGTATATGTGTGTGTGTGTGTGTGTGTGTGTGTGTATATATGTGTGTGTGTGTGTGTGTGTGTGTGTGTATGTGTGTGTGTGTGTGTATATATGTGTGTGTGTGCATATGTTTATATGTAATTGTGTGGATGTATCACAGTGGCTTTTTCCACATGTAACGGCGTATAAAGCCTTATTAAAGAGACTAATTCTCTCTCTCTCTCTCTCTCACACACACACACACACATCAGTGAGTCTGTCCTTGACGGGGATGTTGAAATATGGAGGAAAGACAGTGGATGTTCGCGAGTCTTAAATGAGAGAGAGAGAGAGAGAGAGAATCACAAAAGATGAGCTAACATTTTTTTGGAACTTGCATCGATTACGCCGTCTTACTTTTTTTTTTTTCACTCATTCACAAGGGTTTATCATTGTCCATATGTGAATTTACATGTATCCCTATCACCTCTTCCTTTGGTACTTATTTTCCATATTACGTCTGATTATTAACTTTGATATCTTTTCATCATTAATATAGTCGTACAAATAGTCTTGGTAAATAACAGTGATTGAAGCTTTTATTTATTTATTTATTTTTTTTTTATGTAGTGGAATAATGTATGGTAATGGAGAGTTTTTATAGAGCACCGTAATAAGATGATAAGGATAGGAACTCCAGCCTTTGTGTGTGTGTATGTGTGTGTGTGTGTGTGTGTGTGTAAGTAATGTTAGTTGTGGTTTGTCTCGTGTGTTGAGTTTGTCTTCTGTCCGTCATGGTTGTATCTGCTGTGAGAGGTCATTAACTTCCATTTCTGGAGGATAGATCTTTATTTATTTTTTTACAGCCTTTATTTACTTTTAATTTTCACCTCTACACTAATTTATTAAACTTAGTAAGAGTTTCTAGTATTGGTGGATTTGGTTAGACATTTTTTCCATCTAGTTTCAGAAGTCTTCCCAGTGCAAAATAAAAAAAATAAAGTTATAGATACTGTATGTTCTTTGCTCATTTTAATTTGGCCTAAAATTGCCATCCCTCCACCTTGAATACTGAACTGTAACAAAAAACAAGCAGTAGTAGTAGTAGTAGTAGTAGTAGTAGTAAAATTAATACCGGTGATATTAATAATAATAATAATAATAATAATCACCGTCATCATCATCATCATTAGAGTATCGTGGTGGTCTTGAACAGGTGTGGAAAGAATATATAGTCATAGTAATGTCTTATTCTACTATTAAGGTAAATGAAGACAACGGCAAAGTGACACAAATTTCCTCCAAGAAGTGTCCTAGAAAGGGTGTAGGGCCTTAGTATTGTCTTCTTCTGAGTTACAGGAATAAGCCACCAAGAAGTGCAAAGAAAATTGTGTTCTTGGCCTTGCCTTTGGGTGCCTAAGTAGCTCAGTTTGTAAGCCGCTGTACCCACGCAAATACAAGCGCTGGTTCGAATCCGCGCAGTAACTGTATTGGCATTCAGTTACCATCGCGTTACATAAGCTACAGAAGAACGAAAATCTCTGCCAGGTTAATGTGAAAGTACTACAGGATGAGAGGTAGTTATCCCTGTATTGGCTGGTGGCTTCTCATTGCCGTATGTGACCTTGAAGCAAAAGGAAATGAACTTGAATGCTAAGTGTTATTTTAGTGCGCCTGTTTTCTTCGTGTGTGTGTGTGTGTGTGTGTGTGTGTGTGTGTGTGTGTGTGTGTGTGTGTGTGTAATAATGGAACCTTGACGACTTCACTACGAGGACGCAATTTTCTTGAATCAGACTACCACCAGACGATTTTATTCAGGGTTAGGAAGGACCTCTGGAAAAGAAGAGGTCAAAGAAAGCTATATTTAACTAGGCATTTTTAAATATACCCCTTACGCTGAATGAAATCGTCTGGCGAGAGAAGGAACATAAAGAAAAATACGTCCTGTAAATGAAAGGGTAAGGAATATGTAAACTTTAGATTAAATAGATGAGGATTGTCTTTAGGAGTGAGAGAGAGAGAGAGAGAGAGAGAGAGAGAGAGAACCGTCTTAACATTCAGGCTCCTATAACTCACCCACAGCTGAATAAAATCGTCTGAGGGTAACAAGAACGAACCCTTTCAATCCAACGACGCTTCTTTTTTTTTTTAGTCAGTCCACCACCAGACGATTTTCTTCAGTGTAATTTCTAGTTGTGAAAGGGTTAACGAAGGACGCATCTAAACCCTTTAGTTGGAAGCGTCTTGTAGGCTGCATGAAATCGTCTTGAAGTAGCAGAAATGAAGAGATTAAGACGTCTAATATTGAAGGGTTTTATCTTTATCCCTGCGCTCTTTGTTTGGTGTTTGTGGTTGTTTGTGGTTTTAATGGAGTGTTGTGCCTCAGAGCGTGATGAGTGTGTGTGCCTGCATGTGTGTGTGTGTGTGTGTGTGTGTAGCCTTGGCCTGGTTCAGTATTGTGTGTGTGTGTGTGTGTGTGTGTGTGTGTGTGTGTGTGTGTGTGTGTGTGTGTGTGTGTAATGAAACCATGTTCGTGTTCGTAATGGAACCATATGTGTGTATACTAGAACCTTATGTGTTTGTGTACTAGAGCTATGTACGTGTGTGTACATGTGCGAATGTGTATGTACTGTGTGCGTCAGTTGGTACATGACTAGTCAGCGAAGAATAATGACAGAGAGAGAGAGAGAGGTATAAGAGTCATGTGAAAAAGAAATATGGAGTTAAGAGAGTCCGCTAGAATTTATTAGCCTGGAGAGTTTATACAAAATGAGAGAGTACGAAAGCATATCTGTCTGTCTATTTATCTATCTGTATTTGTGTATGTTTGTATCTGTCTGTGTATGTTTATCTATCGCTCTCTACCTACCTGTCTCTCTATAGCCAGACGCTTTAATCCCGTAAGGGTTGGTCACAAACAAATTTTCTTCTTGTCATCCTGTATATGTTAGTAGGAAAAATATTATCTGTCTTCATCCCGATTTATCCTACCTCTTTTCCCTCCTCTCATTCCCCATTTCATCCTGTTCCATTCTACTCACTCCTCGTCCCACGCACTACTTCCCTCTCCTCCCCCTCGTCCCCCCACTCCCCACTCAGGACTTTCTCTTACGCGTCTTTCCTACCACCTCCCTCTCTCACCCTCTCTTTTCTTGTCAGTTTCCTCCTACCCTCTCATCACTGTCATACTCGTCTCACCCCACCCATTCCCAAGTCTCACCCCACGTACCCTGTCACCCATCCTTCCTCTCACCCCTCTCACCCCCTGTTTCTGCTCTGTCCCTACTCAATCCCCACACACACCCCACTCATCACACTCACCTCTCCGATTCGCCCACAGAAGGGCCGAGAGCCGCCCAGAAGGATGCCCACTCGACGCACACTCTCCCACTCCAGCACAGGGGTGGGGGTCTTCCTCACTCTCACCCCACTCGTTTTTCTTCTCACCCTCGCACACACCCAAGCCAGTGAGTATTAACGAGTAGATTTAAGTGTTTTTGAGTAGGTTATGGCGTAGATTTAAGTGTTTTAGAGTGTTTTGGGGTTTATTTGAGTATTTCCTTTGAGCGATTTTAGGGTAGATTAAAGTATTTTCTATTTTTTCGTTCTTAGTATGAATTATGTATAGAAATTTTGGAGTAGATGTTAGGATTTATACACTTTTCATGATGCTTCGCGAAGGAAAACTATCGGACATTGGAAAACTGAATTTAGTCCTTAGCTGGATTCGTAAAAAAATATGAAAAGAAAAAAATAGCAAGAGAGTCAGAAAGAACAAAGAAAAGAAAGAAAATAGTAAGACAGGTTATTGTTATTACACCTGAATGTTATGTTTTTTATCTAAGTATCATTATGTTGCTGTTAAAACAAAGATGAAGCCTGCATTTACACTGGATGGATGATGGTTAATATATATGATCAAATTCCAGGTTCTTATGGAATGACCCGGCAGGTGTTCTTCCCATGATTACGGATGTTGTCATTTTACCTTGGGGAGGAGACTCTTTTTTTATACTTTTTTCTTACTTTACCTGTGTAGTTAAGGAGTTACTTCACCCCATCATTTAGGTGGGAACGAGGTTTGGGATGATGATGATGATGTTGGTGGGGGTGGTAGTGATGATGATGCTGGTGATGATGATGATGATTTGCGGAATATGAATTTCTTGCAGTAAAGTTGTATCGCCATGTAAGGACTGGACACTTCTCACTCCCGTCCTCCCTTCTTCCCTCTTCCCTCCTAATTCGCTTTATTCCTTCCTTCCTTCCCTTCTCCCTCCTCCATTCGTTTAATTCCCTCCTTCCTTCCCTCCCTTCCTCCCTCCTTCCTTTCCTCTCCTTCCTTCCTTGGGTAACCTATATTCTTCCATCCTTCTTGGCGTGTCCTCTCTCTCTCTCTCTCTCTCTCTCTCTCTCTCTCTCTCTCTCTCTCTTTCGTCCTGTACATGCAGTTAAACACATCCATTGTAGTTCTCGGTAAAAGAATATGCTTTGTCATTTCTTGAAGGTTGAGTATGTGTGTGTGTGTGTGTGTGTGTGTGTGTGTGTGTGTGTGTGTATGAGAGAGAGAGAGAGAAAGAGAGAGAGAGGGAGAGAAAGAAACTCCTTCACCCTGTTGTTATCAGGTCACCACCAGCTGCATTCTTCTTAGCTATCAGAAAATCTATGACGTTGATTGTTATGCTCTGAAAAATGTGTGTGGAGACGTTGGTATTGTGGTGGTGGGGTTATTGGAGGGGTTTGACGGGTGTATCTATCGTTTTATCTATCTGTCTGTGTCTATCCATGTACTATAGTTCTTTCACCTTAACTTGGCCCAGATTCTTACAGGTGGTAGAGTTATTCGGGGGTTTTGACGTCTGTATCTATTTTTCTATCTACTGTATCTATCTGTCTATCTACTCTAGTTTTTTCACCTTGGCCCAGATTTTTGTCCATCAACTTCTTATTGTTTTCCTGTAGTTCAGTGACAGAAAAAGACAATACATTAACTTTGCCTTTTTTTTTTCCACTATTTCTTCGTGACCAGCATCATCTTGGTGTATTAATCTATTGTACTGAGAATTAAGAAAAAAAAAAACACCTAATTGAAGGGGTTAAGCTGAGAATTATAGAAACCTTGATCTGTTATTCTGGAGGGCCCGTAGCGCCTTTTCTTCGGCGATTTACTCTACGAATTGCATCTTAGATCGTGAATTATATCTGACTTTTTTCTCTCTAACTTAACCCGATGTTGCCACCTCTCCGTCTCTCTCTCTCTCTCTCTCTCTCTCTCTCTCTCTCTCTCTCTCTCTCTCTCTCTCTCTCTCTCGACAACCTGCGGGATAGAACTACCAAAATTTATCATAATTATCAAGGACCATCAAAAGAACAAGTACTTAAAATTTGGGGAAAATAGGTCAAAGGTCAAGGTCAAAAGGAGGGATAGAACTGCCCTGGTGGAGGTATGCACTTCCTGAGTTCTCTTAGTTGTTGTGGTGTGATGTAAGTGTTAAGATTTTTTTGTTGTTGCTTATTTTATTGTTGATTTTTTCCGTATTTCGTGTGTGTGTGTGTGTGTGTGTGTGTGTGTGTGTGTGTGTGTGTGTGTGTGTGTGTGTGTGTGATGTAAATAGTTGTGGTTGGAGATGTGTGTTATTGTTCATGCTGACGTGGTGGTTTTTGTTGTTGTTGTTCTGTTGTTGTTGTTTGATGATGATGTTGCTGGTCAGGGCTGAGTATTGTGCTGGGGTGACGGTGCTTGTTATTGTATTTAAAGTGTTTGTTCCATCCATCCATCCAAACATACATACATACATACATACATACTTCCGCTTGTATACACTCACATATTTATACAGCATACACATAAAGGTATGAAAGCGCTCCTGCCAACACATAATTATCTTAACACAGACTATAACAAAAAACAACATACACACACGCAGTGTAAGTAGACGCACGTTATATACATATGCACATAGATAATCATAACACACACACACACACACACACACACACACACACACACACACACACACACACACACACACACACACACACACACACACACACACACACACACACACACACACACACACGTTACGTCCTCGTACATCACATCCTCACACCTCGTCCTCTTCACACCTGTTGAGAGAAGGAGAGAGGAAGAAAGGAAGGAAGGAAAGAAGGAAGGAGGAAGAGAGGAGGAGGAGGAGGACGAGGACGAGGAGTGAAAGGAAAGGATGAGTAACTGCGCCTGACCCTGAGAAACACGCTACCTGTATGCTTAGTTACTAGGAAAAAAGGTCGGGAAAATCGTTTGGGGTATTTCCTAGTCGGTAATTCCCAGGTAACATGAGTAACTGGGTAGGTCGGGGTAAGTCCCGAGGGAGGTGTGGTAGTAGATAGGTAGGCTGGTTGGTAGGTAGGGAAGGAGGGAGGGTACATAGTAATGGTAGTTAAGTAGATAAGGTTGGGGAAGTCCCGGAAAAGTATCATAGTCGGTAGGTAAGTAGATAGGCTGGTATGTACGTTGATAGATAGGTAGGTAGGTTGATTGGTAGGTAAGGTGATTGGCATTCGAAGAGGTTGTGTAGTAGGTAGGCAGGATTGTAAGTATTGAGGTACTTTGGTTGGTAGGTAGGTTGGTGTAGGGGTATTCGTTAAGAGGTTGTGTTGCCGGTAGGTAGGAACGTAAGTAGGAAGGTTGCTTGATTAGTTGATTGATTCATTAGTAAGCTCGTTGAGGCACATGTGAAGTGATGTGCTGGAAGATAATTGTCGGGTATGTATGTTAGTGAGTAGGTAGGTAGGTTGGGTTACTTGTGAAGTGATGGTGTTGGTAGGGAAATGTAGTTATCAGGTAGGTAGGTAAGTAAGTTTGAGCACATGTGAAGAGCTGTGTTGGTAGTTGTCAGGATACTGTAAGTGTAAGTGTTTCTTGGATATCAGTATATCTGCTTGGTTTACCTACACCCTCACCCTTTGAACCTGATTCTCTCTCTCTCTCTCTCTCTCTCTCTCTCTCTCTCTCTCTCTCTCTCTCTCTCTCTCTCTCTCTCTCTCTCTCTCTCTCTCTATATATATATATATATATATATATACATATATATGTATGTATATATAGTGTGTAATAGAGCAACCGGTTCGTTGGGCTCACAAAATACAGTATGTGTGATCTTATTATCTGTTAAACTGTAACTTTCTCTTTTCTCCCTCCCGCTTTGCTTTACCACCCCCAGATCACGTCATAATCAGAGTGTGGAGGTTAAATCAATTCTCACTGACCCGGCACAACACACTCCGGAAAAAAAAAAAAAAAAAAAAAAAATCACCAACCAGTTCATAATGCACAGTTGCATTTTTGTATCCTTCCTGCATTGGTCGAGGTCTTAACTATTTATTTCTTGCTGTCGTTAAAATACTATACTACTTTAACTTCGCCTAAAATTGCAATCTTTTCATCGTGAATGCTGTACTGAAAGAATAGATGAACAATGGACTGTGATCCTAGTCATGAAGAAGTGCCGTTGAGAGGATGTAGAGCCACAGAATTGTCTCTTCCTGTCACTGAGCTATGCGAAATCAGCTGCAAGAAGACGAAAATCTGGGCCGCGTCAGAGTGAAAGGAGTATAGATTCTTGCTTCCGCCAGACGATTTCGTTCAGCTTAGAGGCGTGGCGTGTTGTTGAGGAAGGGTTTAAAAATACATCATCCCCTTGACGAGACAAGAGGCAGAGACGCGAAATGAATGAGAGGGAGAGAAATGACAGAGAAGTAATAAAAAAATACCCGAATGCATAAACAGATTTTTAGGAAGATAGAAAGAGGTATGTGTGTGTGTGTGTGTGTGTGTGTGTGTGTGTGTGTGTAAGACAGAAGACAGACATACAAACAAACACAGACGTAGAAAAGAATGAGAGGGCCAGAAGTGACGAAGAAATGATGAAAGAATAAACACATAAACAGACAAACACACAGACAGATGGAAGAAGTGTCGGAAGGAAGCTTTGAGGTTAGGAAACGGGTATTCGTTGTTAAGATTGCGCAAGTGAATAGAAGGTTAATTCCCGAGATCATTTATTTCCTAGTGTGCACAGACCTGTTGATGGGCGGGTAGAGAGAGAGAGAGAGAGAGAGAGAGAGAGAGAGAGAGACAGCGGGGAAGTCCCATCAGAATCTTCCTTGTTGGAAGTCCAGTACAATGACACCGTTTTCTTTGCGGGGATGACTAAGGCTAATCACGCATAGTTTTTGTTACTGTCCCCTTGAAGCAGAGTGATGACCTTTTAAGCATATTCTTCTTGCCTTCAGACGATTTTATTCAGCATTAGATAGGCCTCGTATTGAAGGGGTTAATGAAGGCTGTATCTAACCCCTCCCGTTCGAGAAATCTAGGCTAAGCTGAAGAAAATCGTTAGGAGATAAGAAGAGAGAAAAAATGAACTGGATTACTGTGTGTGTGTGTGTGTGTGTGTGTGTGTGTGTGTGTGTGTGTGTGAGAGAGAGAGAGAGAGAAAAAAAAAATATCAGACTTATCCTTCCTCAACCCCTTCATTGTTAGGGGAACTCTACCAAGCTGAATGAAATCGTCTTAGATGGCAAGAATAACGGGATCTAACTACATATAACCCAGACTTACCCAATTCTAACCCAACCCTGACCTTCCTCATTCTCTCTGCCCAAACACTCTCTCTCTCTCTATGCCCACCCTATTATTAAAGTGGCTTAATCAAAGTCAGTTAACATTCTCTGGTCTCTGTCTCTGTCTCTCTCTCTCTCTCTCTCTCTCTCAGTTAAATCAATTCGTCTGGCGTTAGCTGGAATAGAATACTAGAGTTGCTTCCACCATGAGACGATTATTACCGAATCCCGCCTAATTACAGCCTGTTAAATACACCGCTTTATCTCCCATTGTGCACTCCGGTGTAATTGGTGTTGGTGGTGTGAAGGCCAGTGATACCAGCCTCTCCATTAAGAAGTTCTCTCTCCTTCACTAAACAGTATCGTCTTCTATAATCTGTTCACCTAAACTTGGCCAAGATTTTCGTCCCGTTCCAGCTTCATTTCACGTAGCTCTGTGGCAGAAGAATACTAAGCTGCGGCTCAACAGCGTGTCCACAGCGCTTCTTCGGGACTAGTATCATATTCTAGTGTTGATCTCATGTCACAGGTCAGCGTTCAGAATGGAGGGATGGCAGTTTTAGGCCAAGTTGGAGTAAAAAGAGTATAGAAGCAATTAGGTCTGCATTTAACGTGGGGAATTATAAATGATGTTTTCCCCATGTGAAGTCAGAAAGATTTACATTAACCCCTTCGCTGTGATGTAGTTTTGGATGGGTGTCTCTAGGAGCGGCCATGTCCATCTCTCACTGTTGATTTTCGGACGCGACCTGCTTTACTTCCTTAGACTTTATGGAAGCCCTATACATCGGCCTGGATGATCCCGCAACCATCTGGCGCTTTTGCATCATCGTTTTATTCGTAGTCTCCTCGGATGGTTTATGTAGCTTAGGAGAGAGTTTTAGCGTTGGATTTATTAGATGTATCCCTCATTAACAAATTCACCACGAGAGATGCATCGTAGGGTTTAATAAAATCGTCTGGGGATGACAAAAATATACCGAAAGAAGACGATGCTGCAGCGAAGAGAAGACACAAATCCCAGGGCCAGATCCAGCACTTTCGGAAAGAAGGAGGGGCATGATTTGTAGCGGAATTACCATAAGTTTGAATTCATGCTGACTCAGTACCAAATTCCTCAAAATTTATTACGTCTCTCTTTTTGTTATATGTCCTCCCCTCAAGGAAATACACAGGGACAGGAGGCATTGTATTAGTGCTGAGAGTTTTATGTCTTACAGAGTTTGTGTGTGTGTGTGTGTGTGTGTATGTGTGTGTGTGTGTGTGTGTGTGTGTGTGTGTGTGTGTGTGTGTGTGTGATTTACCATTCCACCCTCAGTCTCCCCGAACCCACCACGAACATATAAAATATTAATAATAATAATATTAATAATAATAATAATAATAAATAATGTGACGATAAGAAATAAGATAAAATAATAATAAAAAAGACACTATTATATGGGAGGGGTTTAATGGAGATGATAAACCTAACTCACTCCAATCACCATAGCAAGTGTCCCAAATACTGAACGTAATCGTATGGCGTAGCAGGTGCGTAGTTTTCGAAGACGGCATCGTACTGAAGGGGTAAAATGTCCCTACTCATCGACAAACACATTACGGTATATATTAGGATCTTACCAAAACTGAGAACGTGAAAGTATTGATAAGTTTCTAGATTTTTTAAGGGTAGTTTTTGAGATGTATAAAGCAATAGAATAGTTTTACCATTTTTAAAACTTGTGACAGTGAAATGAAAGAATATGTCTGACCTTTATGTATCGTTGTTGACTGCCCTTTGTAATGTGGGATGCAGGCTAATTACATCTAGCAGGTAATGTACAGGTATTCTATAATTGGCAGGTACTTACTAGCTGATTTTTCTTACACCTTTGCCTACTTGATTTTCGTAATACTGCCATTAGTGCGTAGTGGGTGATGTTGAGGATGCGTGTGAGGCTGTTTTTGGACACGAATATGGTAGATTTGAGAAAGAGAGAGAGAGAGAGAGAGAGAGAGAGAGAGGTTAGGACACGAGGGTGATGGTGCACGTAAGGGATGGAAGTGTAAATGAAAAATACCCATAAAAGTAGAAGGAAAACAAAATCCACCTCACCCTTCCTGACTTTCATCCTTCCTCACCTTCCATGGTCCCTCTCACCTTACCCAGGCATCTCACATTCACCTCACTCACCTCCTGTCATACATTACACAACATGCTCATTACACACTCACCACACATCATCACATCTCAATACAGCCTGCCACACTACATGGTTAGTTGGCTACCACACTCGGCACACACTTTTACCTACCACACACCACACACTTTTACCAACCACACACCACACACGTTCTCCACACAAACTGTATTCATGACACACACACACACACACACACACACACACACACACACACACACACACACACACACACACACACACACACACACACACACACACACACACACACACACACACACACACACACACACACACACACACACACACACACACACACACACACACACGGTCATTTCCTGCTTGTCAGTCTTAGCAGGATTGGTCTTAATGGTGAGGTATTGATTCCCCTTCCCCATCTTGTCCAGTCATTCCCCTCCACTCCCCAAGGTGACACGTGGGTGGGGAGGAAGGGGAGGGGTGGGGATTTACTGAGTGAGGAGGGGAGGGGAGGGGGAGAGGAAAAGTGAATATTAGGGAGGGGAGGGAAGGGGAGACGAGGGAGGAGGGGAGTAGTGAGGAAGGAATGGAGAGAGAGAGAGAGAGAGAGAGACGAGTGGGATAGGGGAGGAACAGGAATAAAAATTAAGCAGAGCAGAAGAAGAATGAGAAGAGTAGGGAGGGAAACACACGTCTGGTATTAACTGGCAGGGGATGATAGAGTTGTCCAGGGTATGAGAGGAGCAATGGTGACAGTATTTTCGCGCAAGCTGAACAAAATCGCCACGCGTTGACTGGGACACAAAACCTGTACTTGTTCCAGTCTGACAGGGATGAAATAGGCAGGTAACACAGGATGTATTGTACCTTTCCGTCCTTTTCGCCGCACCAGTTCATGCGTACCGTAGCTATCAAGGACCAGGGGAGGCTTGCGTGTCGGGTTTTGTCGGCTGTCGGGTCGGTCGTCGGTAAGGTGTGTGTGTCTACCTGTCGTGACGTGGGTTTAGTCTCAGCCAGGGAGGAACATGGAAAAGAGTGAGCTATGACACACACACACACACACACACACACACACACACACACACACACAGCCAGGGAGGAACATGGAAAAGAGTGAGCTATCACACACACACACACACACACACACACACACACACACACACACACACACACACACACACATCTGCATGGGATAGAATATTACCATGTTTTCTTTTTCTTTTTTCTTTTTTTCTTTTGGGATAAGATTTTACCGTATTTTCTTTCTTTTGCTTGAGATAGAACTTTACTTTTTTTTTTTTTTTTTGCGTGGGATAGTGTGTTACCTTGTTTTCTTTTTTTTTTTTTTTTTTTGCCAGGGATAAAATTTCACCTTGTTTACTTGTTTGGTTTTGGAATTGTTTTTACCTTGCTTGTTAGTAGATTTGGGGATATATTTTGCATTTTATTTTTTCTTATTTTTTTTTTTTTTTTTAGTTTTCTATCATTGTGCTACTTGTGTGTTTATTTTGGAATATTCTTTTGATAATTTGTTTGTCTGCTTGAAGGATATTTAATTATTTTTATTAATTCTATGTCTTTTTGTAATTTAGCCTTTTTTTATCACTGACCAACGTCTGTGTTTATTTTGATTATTCCTTTGATGATTTGTTTGATTTAAGGATATTTATTTCGTTTATTTCGGACATATTTGTGTAGTCTGGTTTAAGGTGTTAATATACGCTAGATTTAACCCCTCCAGCTCCAAATGTCTCCCCCTAAGATGAGTATAACCTTATGGAGGTAGTAGGAATTAAAAAGACGGTATTGTAGCAGAAAGAGAGAGAGAGGGGGAGACAGACAGACAGACAGACACAAACAGACAGCAGACAGACAGAGAATAAAAATGGTAGAATATTTTTTGCAAGTCATAACAAGGAACTTACTGCGCTTATCCGTGCTCTCCACCAAAGTAGTTCTTGCGTACCCGACCGTAGTACCAAGGGAAAAAAAAAAAAAAAATAACAGCACACAGGAAGGAGAAAAGAAAAAAAGTTTAAGTGAACTGTTGGGTCCGATGACTTGTGAAATTATACGTTCAGCTTATACCAAAAAAAATACATATATATATAAATATCCTAATTTTCTTAATGATGATTTTAGTGTCCTTGTATAAAGCTGGTTATCTTTATAGTCGATTTGTTTTTCACCTGTATGGAGTCGTTTCATCTTAACTTGGCCCAGATTTGTGTCTTTTACAGTTTATTATGCGTTGCTTGATGGCAGAAAACAAATGCTGTGGCTCTGTATCCTTTCCACAGCACTTCCTCGTGACCAGCATCATATTCTAGTGTCGGTATTAAAGATGGAGGGGAGGTAGTATTAGGCCAAGTTAAAATAAAATGGGTTATAGACAAATTGAGCCTCCATTCTGATTACACTTGGCCATCAACTGAGCTGAAAGGGGCTAGGGATCTCTGTAAAAAAAAAAAAAAAAAAAAAAAAGAATCTTATATTGCGGGAGAATATATTAGTACAAATTAACTTCAGTATATAGAGTGGTCCATATATAACGCTACTCTTGCACTGTGCTGTATGATTTCTTTTGTGCTCTAGGGACGGCTCATTCATCGTTATCAGTGTTTATCCTGCATCATTTATTCATTAACTACATCCACCATCACACCCGTGCCCCCACCAGCAGACTGAGCTGCCCTGCATGACATTAGATACCATCAGTTGGGTTTCTGGTGGAGCGCAATTTATGGATCAGTCTGGATACACACACACACACACACACACACACACACACACACACACACACACACACACACACACACACACACACACACACACACCCTGTATCTATAATGGTTTCACACACACACACACACACACACACACACACACACACACACACACACACACACACACACACACACACACACACACACACACACACACACACCGCAGTATCTATAATGGTCTGGTGCTGATTCACACGTAGTACGCCTTTTTTTTTTTTTTTCGTACCCATCAAGGGCGGGAGGTTGTTTACTTCTGGGGTCTAACTGTTTTTTTTTTTTTGGGGGGGGGTATTAAGGTACAATGAGCTTTCTTTTTGTTTACTGCTGGGATTTTGTTTGCTAGCTTGTTTACCATTGGGATTTTTGACTGTTTACTTGTTTGTTTAAATGTGGGATTGTTTATTTTGTTTCTCTTTAAAGATGTGTATGCGATCTTGAAGGCTGGGATTGGAGACGTTCAGGCAATAGTGGATTATGACTATCTATCTATCTGTATGTATGTATGTATGTATCTGTTTATGTATGTGTATGTAGAGTATGTATCTATCTATCTGTCTGTTTATGTATGTGTATGTTTGTATGTATGTATGTACCCTTTGTAATGTGAGTTAATTATTTCTGAAAAATTTCTTGTTTTATTTTTTCACGCATTGTCCATCTTTAAGCAGGAGGAAGTGTAAGATGGTGATGATGATGATGATGATGATGATGATGGTAAAGACAAGGGGGAAGATGATGATGGTGTTGATAATGATGATGAAAATGACGAGGGGTGAGATGATGATGATTGATGATGATGATGATGACGATGGTGATGATTTTTTTCCCCATTTTTCCATCTCTTTCCCCTCCCCCACCAAATCCGTGGAGCGTCAGTCCATAATTCCGGCCTCTTGTTCCATCATCCCCCGTGTGTATATCCCTGCATGGTAGTGGCTTCGAACCATTGCCATTAAAAAAAAAAATAGTCGCGATATTTTTGTGTATTTTTTTGTCTATCTTATTTTTATCTTTGTTGTTTTATGGACTGTTGGGTTTTCACTGTGTTTTATTTTGGTTATATTTGTTTGCCTTGATTCCTTGTTTTGTTTCGGTTTTATTGTTTTTTTTTTTTTTTAATGATTTTTGTGGGGTCCTGTTATACTTTACCTTGTATCTTTATTTTCTTGTACGTCTTGTGTTTTTAAATTGTAGTTTATGTTGTGTTTTGATCACTTATAATTCATTGCGTTTTTATTTATTGTATTTTCTTTTTGAACCTTTTTTTTCATTTTTACTTCTGTTTTTACGTAGTGTGTTGTTTTGTTCTAATGTATTCTTTTGTTATTAGTTTTCAGTTGCTTTTGGG
>NC_137043.1:31767881-31832881 GCF_032717465.1 Coenobita brevimanus | reverse complement strand
AGTTACACCCCTTTCAGTTCAGTCGATGGCCACGTGTAGTCAGGTAAGAGGGTAAATTTGAGTACAGTAGTAACCAAGGAGACTCATTCCCGCTTCATGTCCAAGGCTCGTCGAATTATTATTTATTTATTTTTTTTTAATGTGCTCGACTCTGGGCATAGGCTTCAAAGCCTGCTCCCAAGGCCCAGTAGTTACAACCACTACTTAATATGTAGCATGTGGATTTGTCCAGTTCCATCAGATGTAAACAAGACGGGGGCCAGAAGTGGACAGAATCATGTAACATCTGTTGCACTGATATACTGTGAGGTGTAGTCAGGGATTCCGAGGGCTTGGAGGGTGAGTGAATGAGTGTGTGGCCCATTTTATTGTGTTTGCTGTGAATTAGTTTTTTTTTCTACCTTGTTTTTCTCTCCTCATACAGTTATCTTTTAGCTCGGAGCAAGAGGCAGGGTCGATGATGATGATGATGATATTGGTGGTGGTGAAGGTGATGACAATGGAGGTGGTGATGGTGGTGGTAGTGATGATGATGATGATCTTAATTGTATAGTTCATTCACGTTAATTTGGCTTTTATTTTCGTCCTTTTGCAGCTTATATCACATACTGTAGGTCATTGCCAATATAAATTATGGTAATGAGGGTAGTTAAGGTAATTATGGTAGTTATGATAATGATATAAGTTATGGTAGTTAAGGTAGGTGAGGTAGTGATGGTAGTTGTGGTAATAAGTTATGGTAGTTAGGGTAGTTAAGGTAGTGATGGTAATGATATAAGTTAGGGTAGTGATGTTAGTTATAGTAATGATATATGTTATGGTAGTGATAGTAGTTATGGTAGTCATGGTTAGTATTTTCCCTGATGTTTGAATATTTAAGCCTATGTGCGTGTGTAAGACCATTATATTATTCACATGACTTTTACACATCCGTGCGTGTGTACTTGGTTGCCGGTAGTTGTGGTAGTTGTGCTTGTGTGGGTTTAGGCAGTAAGGAATGGCGTTATTTATTTATTTATTTATGTATTTCGTTGTGTGTGTGTGTGTGTGTGTGTGTGTGTGTGTGTGTGTGTGTGTGTGTGTGTGTGTGTGTGTGTGTGTGTGTGTGTGTGTGTGTGTGTGTGTGTGTGTGTGTGTGTGTGTGTGTGTGTATTTATTGGTTGTCGCTCGTACAAAGACATACATATGGTCAAAATTAAGATCATGTCAAACAGTCATCCTCGAAAATCACCAAAACTCGTATTAAAAAATGCCAAAAGTATTATTTAAATCGTCTTAGTGCTGAAGTTATGGAAGTGCTGAAGTTATTTTTGTAATTATTTTTTTTTGGGTTCATTTGATGGGGCATCCTCAAAAACACAGGATTTGCCTCTTACGTTATAAATATTGGTTCCGAAATAACGCCTTCATGGAAGATTATGTTCGACTGTTTTGCTTGCTGTTGTTTGGTTCCGCTGTCGCCATACGTAAAGAACGCCAGTAGGTGCTTTGGCGCAAGTCGCAAGTTACAGGGTGCGTATTTGATTTTACCGAATGCAAACGACAAAGCGAAAATCATATCAACCAAAGCAAACGCAAAACTACAGTGGAAAATGGTGAATCTCAATAACGTATACTTAACACTAGGTAATGTACATCAAAAGCTACTCGACTCCAACACATCCCCCTGTCTCGAACACTTTCCACCGCTTACCTAGTTTTCACGTGTCCTTCTCTTGACGCATCAGTCTTCGTATCCGCAGCATATGGCCTCGCAGTCGTTTACATGTCACCACTTCGGTACTAATACCCACTGTCCATGCAGATTATGTACAAAAAATAATAGTAGTGGTGGTGGTGGTGGTGGTGGTAATCATGTTAGCAGTGGTGTCGATCTTGTACTCAGCATAATGACTGTTGTTATACGGGTGCTAATGATACTGTTGCAGTAGCCTTGTATTCGCAGAAATATAGTCCCAGTACAGTACAAGCACTAGTCATTGTCGTGATTGGCACTTGTGAACCGCATTGTGAAAGGATGGTCTATACACACCAAAGGAATCGAGGTCATATGAACGCCAGAAACGGCAGTAGGTTAGTTTACGGGTCAGTCAGCCTTTTTGGTTGTGTTCTTAGTGGTTTTGGAGAATTTGTAACACGTCTTCCATAGCAACTCATTCTGCATATTACATCTCAGTATCATATTTTTTGTTGTTGTAGATGCTAAACCACGGTCCGTCTGGTCGAGCTGATCCGTCAACCACAGCTAAGCAGCTGTTTCAATAGGGTGATTCCTCAGGTGCAGTACAGTGTATACATCGTGTAGTGAACTAGTACCCCCATGTGGTACATAGCGCCTCGGGTCCTTCCCACGGCGAGGTGCATTGAAGTATGATGAGGTTTGGCTCTTGAGTGGACGCCGCAGCTGCTCCACCCAGGGACCACTGTGTCATTGCGTGTAGGCTCCTCGTCATTGCCTTGATTGTGTGTTAATGATGCGAACTGTGTGATAGTAAACCGCATAAACATAATTCAAGAGAGTGTTAAGGTGGTAATGTGCAGAATTAATCGCTGAGAGAGACGTGTTACGAAGCCCCCAATGCTACTTACGATTTCACTGGTATAGTCAGTACGTTTGAGTCTTTCATACACTCGTAAGTCAGTTATTATTATTATTATTATTATTATTATTATATACTACTACTACTACTACTACTACTACTGTTATTATTATCAGTATTAATATTAATTAGTTGTAGTAGTAGTAGTAGTAGTAGCAGCAGTAGTAATAGCTGTTGTTGTTGTTGTTGTTGTTGTAGCAGTAGCAGTAGTACCAGTATTAGGAGCAGCAGGAGTGTCAAAAGAGTTGGTAATCCTGGTAGCATAATGGCCACAGCAAACATCCCTAACCCGCACGCCTCCCCCAGCAATTAGTGAGAATAGTGTAGTTTACCCTCACACCACTTAATTCCTTCACTACCGCCGTCTTTCACTTTAGTTTACCGCTTAAATCCCTCACTACTACTTAAATCCTTCACTACCACCTTCATTCCCTTTAATTCACCACTTATATCCTTCACTGCCACTATCATTCACTTACCACTTAAATCCTTCACTACCGCTGTTATTCACTTGTATTCACCACTTAAGTCCTTCCCAAACACCGTCATTCACTCACTTTAAGGGTGTGATTTTGTAAGGCTGTGAAATTGTGTACGATTGTGAAATTGGGTAAGAGTGTGAAACTGTGTAAGGATGTGAAACTGTTGAAGGTTGTGAAGTAGTGTAAGGAAATTGCCTGAGGTTATGTAATTGTGTAAGGGTGTGAAATTGTGTAAGGTTATGTAATTGTGTAAGGGTGTGAAATTGTGTAAGGTTATGTAATTGTGTAAGGGTGTGAAATTGTGTAAGGTTATGTAATTGTGTTAGGGTGCGAAATTGTGTAAGGCTGTTTAATTGTGTACCTTTATTAAATTATGATATTGTGTGTGAAATTGTGTAATAACGTGGAACTGTGTAAGGATGCGTAATTGTGCAAGGGCATGAAGTTGTGTACAGATGTGAAATTGCGTATATATATATATATATATATATATATATATATATATATATATATATATTTTATTCTTTCACACCTAGTCGACCCCTGCGTAAAACAATATGCCGACTGACTGACATTTGCACGCATAGCCATTACAGTACTTTCACGTCCACATTCACTTCTCTCTCTGTCATACTCGTTTTTTCTGTAACTTGGCCTATAATTGCCATCTCTCAGCCTTCAGTGCTCGAGTTATAGTAATAGATTAAACGCCACACTATGATGCTAGTCACGAGGGAGTGTTATGGGAAGGATGTAGACCCTTGCCTTTTCCTGCCACTGAGATTTGTGAGATAAACTGCAAAAAGAATGAAAATATGGGTCAAGTTAATGTGAAAGAACTGTAATACTTATTCGTGCTTCGTACATTGCTAGCGTGGGGGGAAGAGTTTAGTTTGGTCACCACTCTCCCTACGAAGAAAATGTCCAGACCTTCAGTGGAGCTCATACTGACTGATGAAGATACTGAGGGATGTGAATTATTGTTATATTATTTTCACCTAACGACCCAGATTTTTGTCCTTTTTCGGTTTATATCACGTAACTCAGTGACAGACTGACAATACTGTACTATGGTTCTATATCCTTTCCATAGCACTTCTTCGTGGCCAGCATCATATCATAGCTTTAATCTCTTGCTACGACTTGGTTTCAAGGTGGAGAGGTGGCAGTTTTAGACCAGGTTAGAATAAAGACTATTGTTGTGTACGTATATGGACTTGTGTAAGCGTGTGTTTTAACCCTCTCATAGTGGGAACAGCTCTAGTATTCTCTTGTTATTGTCACTGTTCTTTAGCCGAGGGTGGGTTATAGGAACCTGAGTGATAATAACCGAGTAAGAACATGATGTATTGTTTGTGTAAGTGATGTAATAGTCATTGTGTAAGGATGTCATATATTACCCCTCTCATGATCGATGAAACTCTAGTAGCCCATACCTATTAATGCCACACTATATTATTCAGCTGAGAGTGAGTTGTAGGAGCCTGAGAATGTTGATACCCATGTAGGTGTGTAATTTATTGTCACCGGTGTGAGTTGTGGACTGGTGATTGTGTAAGGGTGATCTGTTAGTAGCTGCCCAGGTGAAAATGTTCTTAGTTACGTAAGTGATGCATTAGTGATTGTGTGTGTGTGTGTGTGTGTGTGTGTGTGTGTGTGTGTGTGTGTGTATTTATAGTAGTACGCCTGTAATGTTGCTGTTGTATTGTGTGTGTGTTTGGGTGTGCGTGGAGAGGGTTGGGGGATATGATGATGGGTGGTAGGGTACGGCGGAACGAGCACACCCTGTTAAAGTGGGCGTTGTATGAGGGATGGCATTGGCGATGGGACGAATCTTACTTAACTCCTTCAATCCGGTGACCTATTGTCATTCCTTTTCCAGACGATTTTGTTCCACTCAGTAAAGCCTTTCTTGTTAAAGTTCTGTCTCCAGCAGTTTGAAAAGTCTCTCTCAGGCTAAGTAAAAGCGTATTAGAGTAGTAGTAATAAAATAAGTAGTGCGTCATCTGTGTGAAGTAGTCGTAAGTTTTTTGTGAGGAGAGAGGGTGTGGGAAAACGTTGGAGTGAGTGTAGAGAGGTAGGCGAGATGGGTGGGGAAGATGGCAGGTGGTGGGGAAGGGTAGAGTTAATGCTTCTTGAGAAAAATTGCTTCAGCATGGCCATGGCGGTAGTTTATTTCAGAAGGTTCTTCAGTCAGAAGAAGAGGAGGAGGAGGAAGACGAAAAAGAGGAAGAACAAAAAGTAGAAGAAAGAAAGCACGCTGCACTTTCATATACCTTGCCTTGCGATTCAGATAACCAAAAAAAGAAAAAAAGAAAAAAGAACGAAAGAAAGGATAAACAAGACTAATGAGTCTGCCTCAGATCTAAGGCCCATTATTCCACAATGTACTGAGAACAGTCAGTAGTATTAATGCAAGTGGCAGATGTCTCCAGCGAAGCAATCAGGTGGGCCACTTTACATTCTTTATCTTGACTTAGCCCAAAATTTCCATCCCTCCATCTTCAGTGATGAGTTTTAACGGTAGATTTACACTAGAATATGATGTTAGTCAAGAAGAATTGTTATCGAAAGAATGTCGGGTCTTAGCATTGTCCTGTTTCTTCCGCTACTTCAAATAATCTACAAAAGGACGAAAATCTTGACCAGGTTATGGAGAAGGACTTTTAACTATACTTACTCATATCATTTAGTGTTGTGGCGTAGGGGAGAGTGACCAGAAAGGAGAGGCTGGGTTGGGTCAGGGTCAGTGAGTGTGTTAGTGACGTCGGCGTGGTACTTTGATCTCCCCTGACGTTGCTCGTGGCATCGCTCGGGTACTTTTCTGGGTATATGTGTGCCTCGACCTTGACAGACTGAGCCTTGTGTGTAAAGGCCTTAATTAAAGTAGCTGGAGCCTGGGAGGTTTCGGGAGATGTGGATGTGTGGGTGTATATTGGCGTGTGTGTGGTGTGGAGTGGGGTGTGATTTTGTGGGTGTATGTGTGTGTGTGTGTGTGTGTGTGTGTGTGTGTGTGTGTGTGTGTGTGTGCGCGTGTGCGCGCGCGGCGGGGGAGGGAATGTGGTTTTGCGGTGCTTGTTGACGTTTGTATGCGGTGGTTGAGATAATTGGGATTTTGATGTGGGTATAGATGTGGGTGTGAGTATGGGTGGGTGGGTGGGAAGATAATGCATCTTCCCACCCACCCACCCATCCATACTCACGTGAGGTAATGGATGTGAGCTCCAGCGTTGTGGTCAAGGTCAGTGTGTCGGGCAGTAGGTGGTTGGCATAGTGCCTGGCTCTTGTTGCTGAAGCACAGGGAATAGATTCCTCCCCACAGACTCCCCTCCCCCTGTTGCATAGTAATATCTTTTCTTGGCGATTTAATATACATAATACACTGATATTCTCGTATGTTACTTATGTATTTCTAGTATCGTCATGGTTTGCCTGGCTAACGTGCACCAGGGTAAAGATATGTAATATGCAGAATAAAATTATTAAGATAAATGTGTTGTGCGAAGTCTTAAGTACCACCTAGAATACGGTCCATGTTTTGACGGAAGTTTTTCATCGTGTAGGACGAGGGAAGAGTTGTAATAAAAATTTGAAGTACACCACGTTCTGGACAATCTGTTTTTCAGTGCCAGGTATATTGTTGACGACAGCGAGAATCGGAATGCTAAGAGCGTAACTTTATGAAATGGAGTGTTAATCCTACTTTTTCCGCGGTTTACACGATAGGACAGTTTGCATCAGAAATATATACGACTCGAACGTCAGTCTCACAAACCCCTAAGACTGATTTTGTGACTACCTGGAGTGAGGGATGGCTTGAAATCTTTGAAAGTAATATAGAACGTAGATGTTTAAAGTCTGTTTTGGGTGACTGTTGGGATAGCGTTAAGGAGAATAGAAGAGTTTTCATATATGACACTTAAGGAAAATGGGAGGGTTTTCCTATTAGACAGATCCGTGGCGTAGTTGGTGACAGTAGGAAAAGTTGGTTCATTATTATGGTGTTGGTGTCGCCCTGCCGCCTGACTGTCCTTGGGTCCTGGCGCTCATGGTACACCGCTTTTTTTTTCTTCTAGTACAAGACATAGTGGGACAAACGTTCATGATTTGTATTGCATGTTTTCTCTTGCTTTTAGTACCTTACCGTGCCGTACTAAACCATGCCGTGTTTTACCTTGCCTTACTCTCCTCTGCTCGACTCTGTTCTCCTATCCTTCACTCTTTGTCATTCCATCCCTTACCCTACCCTACCCAACCATACCTTACCTTACCCGATCCTTTCCCACCCTACTGTACCCTACCCTACCTTACCTTACCTTACCTTACCTTACCTTACCTTACCTTACCTTATCCTCTCCTTCCTTCCCTGCTCATCTCTGTACTTTCCCATACTCTGCCGTACTCTCCCCTTCCCTCTGTCTGTTGCATCATTCTCTTCCCTCCCTTTCACGATCTTAATATACTTTCACCACCGTTTGAAGTCTCTCTCTCTCTCTCTCTCTCTCTCTCTCTCTCTCTCTCTCTCTCTCTCTCTCTCTCTCTCTGCTCTCATTTTATAATTATCTTCCGCATTCCCCATCCACTGTCTCACCCCTCCCCTTTCCCCCCTCTCTCTCTTTCCTGCTACTTCCTCATCTCTTCCTCTTCCTGCTCCACTCATTTCCTCTCCTCCCTCTCCCCTTCCCTCTCCCCCCTCCCAGTGCAGTTTACCTGTTCCATTAGTTGAGGAGGGTAGTAACTAACCTATGACTCGTACTGAGAGAGAGAGAGAGAGAGAGAGAGAGAGCATGAATGTGTGTGTGTGTGTGTGTGTGTGTGTGTGTGTGTGTGTGTGTGTGTGTGTGTGTGTGTGTCTGTATGTGTGTGTGTGTGTGTGGAAGAAGATGAACAGGTGTGTGTTTTGGCAAGGCACTTCAGTTGTGAGAGAGTAGGCTGTGTTGGCAAGAGAGAGAGAGAGCGAGAGGCATCCTTGTCTTTCTACCTGACGTTTCTTTATCAGGGTTGAGTTGTGAACCCTACTTCCGGACTCGTTGTTGTTGTCTGTTTATTTGTTTGTTTGTTTGTTTCATTTTCCTTATTTTTGTGTTTTAATTTTTTTTATGTAAAGCTAAATGTTTGCTGTCTTAATTCATTTACCTTATTCTTATATTTAATTATTTTTTATGTGTAGTTGATAAAGGACATTGAGACATGGATATTCATTACATCTGAATAATATAACTTGGCTTGCTTAGAATAGGAACTCTCTCTCTCTCTCTCTCTCTCTCTCTCTCTCTCTCTCTCTCTCCTTATCTACCCCCCCCCACTACTCACCTGCCTCCCCACCTCGCCTACAGGTTTCGTAAGCCAGAGTATAGTGTCTACCCCTGAGGAAAATGAGGACCTACAGCATCCATGCGCAAGGGAGTGTGTGCCCGGCGACTCAAGGATATGTAATTATACTTTTAAGGTCAGTCTGTGCTGATTCTAGTGTACCCAGACTAGTATGCGATATTTCTAGTATACACTGATTCAAGTATTCGCTGATTCTGGTGTATGTTGATTCTGGTATACGCTAATTCTGGTATATGCTGTTCACGCTGATTTTCGTATATGGTTGTTAGTATACGCTGACTAGTATACGCTGATTACACGCATGATTACACTTCCTCTTCCCCTTTCCTCCTCTCCCCTCGCATCCCTTCAAGCGTGGAACTGGTGCGATAGTCAGTTACTCTTTCTAAATCTTAAAGCAGGAAGGTAAGCAAGCATACATACAAGCATAAGCAAGAAAGGGAGGAACTGTGCACGCGTTGCCATATAAACAAACTGGCCTTTAGTTCCTTCTTCCTCGCATAAAAAAAAAAATACGTGCACTGTGCTTCATTGTAGAAACACATGCGTGGACACATGGACTTCCACACGAACATGTACATTATATATGGACATACATATATAAATGGACACACACACACACACACACACACACACACACACACACACACACACACACACACACACACACACACACACACACACACACACACACACACACACACACACACACACACACACACACACACACACACACACACACACACACACACACACGACACTAAAGCACATACATACATATAAAAAACATGCATACACATACAAAAGACGAGTTAGCAATTGGTCTGGGTTAAGGTACGTAGGGTACTCTTGACTAGGTTAGGTTAGGCTGGGCTGGATTGAGTTGGAATAGCTTGAGTAGGGTGGATCGATAGAGTGGGGTAGGGTAGGTCAGTTTTATTTTGGTCACGTTGGGTTAGGTCAGGCTAGGTTAGGTCGCATGAGGTTAGGAGTGTTGACAGAGGCTAGGTTAGGGTAGGAGTGTTAGCCGTATGTTTGGAAATGCCTTCGATAACTAGTTTAGGTTAGAAGTATTGGTTGTATGTTAGATTATTTTAAGTGTTTTAGCGACGTATTAGGTTAGGTTAAGAATTTTGGGTGTTGGTTTAGAAATGTTGGCAGCGCATTAAATCAGGCTGTCAGTAAGTCAGGTTAGGTTAGACTAATGTATATGGGCAGTAGGTTAGGTTAAGAGTGTTGGGTGTGGGTTAGGTTATGTAAGAAGAGTTGGCAGTAAGTCAGGTCTGTTAGTGTTAGATTATGTTATAATGTTGTCAGGACGCCATGCTGGGTTAAATATGGCGTATTGATATAGAGAAGTCGAGAGTAGCATTGCAGGTAGCCTTGGGTATAGTGTGGGAGGGTGAGGAAGGGCAAGGACGCTTAGTATGGAGGTAGGAGAGAGAGAGAGAGAGAGAGAGAGAGAGAGAGAGAGAAAATATGTGGCATGGCGGAAGAGAGGAGAGAGGAGTGAGGGGGAGGGAGAGGACACTGACGAAGTTGAAGGGGAGGAAGGAAGAGAGGAGAGGAGAGAAGGGGGGGGGGGAGAATGACATTGACAAAATTTAGAGGGAAGAAGGAAGAGAGGAGGGAAAGGGAGGGGGAGGGGAGGAAGAGGGTGGGTAAGGGGAGGGGGAGGGGAGGAAGAGGGTGGGTAAGGGGAGTTTTATGTAGTGCCACGTGTGGTATTGTGTACGGGTAATGATTGTTTGGTCGCATGTGCAAGGTTGTACACGCACATAGCCTCAAACTTACACACACACACACACACACACACACACACACACACACACACACACACACACACACACACACACACACACACCCTGAATGAGACAGCCCTAGCGTGTAATCGTATCAGTGGTGGCGTGGAAATGCGTAGGACGTACGAGGACTTGGGCTTCAGGCAACGGGATATCAGGCGTTTCCAAATTCAGACACAAACAATGATCTTTTTATCCGCACTCACATGGATATATACGCACATGGTTATACACACATATACCTTGTGTCTGTATACATATTTTTGGTTTTAAACGCATATACCAC
The DNA here is from genome assembly GCF_032717465.1 of Coenobita brevimanus. Taxonomy (NCBI): domain Eukaryota; kingdom Metazoa; phylum Arthropoda; class Malacostraca; order Decapoda; family Coenobitidae; genus Coenobita; species Coenobita brevimanus. The sequence continues at coordinate 31,822,377 of NC_137043.1, read as the reverse complement.
CTTACACATACGCCCATGGTTATACACAGTGGCGTCACCAGGGGGAGGCTAGGGGGGGCTTAGCCCCCCAAATCAAGGACTCAGCCCCCCAAAAATTGCAGCCCCCCAAAATAATAATAATAAAAAATCACCAGCTTACATAGTATGCTTCCAGCTCGGCATTGACCCACCTAGCTTTCCCCCAACCCTCTAAAGCCAATCCACTTTTATTCGTGCATCCATATTAGTTTAATACAATATTATTTATAGCTATATAATGTGATTAGTTATTCACAATTTACGTAAACCTATAACTCAAATCATAAGTTATAATATATTAATTTCCCATATACTTTTTCCAAGCTTGGTTTTCTTTGAAATATATTTATTGCACAAAGAATGCAAGAATGTATTACATTTATCGGACTTATTATAGATTTACAATATATAATATGGTATATATTAATCACGGAGCTTTAAAATTGGATTGTGCAGTCTAAAATATCTGATCTATGCAATTTTTCACAAATTCGAATGTTCAGAGTATCGGAACTCGGAATGTTTGTTTACATTGAGAAGTGTCTGTGAACTGTGACTAAATCCTGTGTTGTTTTCGGTTTTATTTGAATGTATTGGTTTCAGTGGCTGTATAGACGTTACTACGTTCCGGTATATTGCTAGCCACCTCACTGTACCTGTTCATTTTTGTTTTTACAGATATGAGATCTAGCCTATAAAGTACTTAGTTTGTTCAGTCGACACTCGACTGTCAGAACTGAATGTCATTTCCCTTTTATAGGCTATTCTACAATAATACATTTGCGGATCTCAGCCAGCAGCCACTCAAGTGATGAAAAGGTCATCTAAAAATCCTCAGGGACAGGGTGACAAGGAAATTCTTTCGCACCCGCACCTCCAAAGATGACTCAGATGAGTGCCAAGAAAAAGTGGCTGTTGCTGGGAATGAGATGCCAGAAGCAAAAGTGGACAATATGCAGTTTTGGAATTTTAGCACCATTATCGTATAGTATAGTCCCTAAGGATCACAAATAACCCCCATTACCCCATTCGGAAATTGATTATTACTCCCCTAAGATAGGTTAGGTATGTTGGGTTTGGTTTGGTTAGTTTTATTGTGTTCGGTGAGGGGCATTTCCGACCAAAATGAAGGTCAGAAACATTCGAATCGCATCAAAAACTGCCAGAAAAATATATTGCACTACCTGGGGGGTGTATTGTCCACTAGTAAATATTTACCACCCCAGATGACCCCAAAGCTGAACCCATTCAGACATGTGTAAGTAGCCTTATATCAAACTATTTCAGTAGTCATTTTATGAAGCTTAGGCCAGGATTTTTTTTATTTTATTTTTAAATTGGCTAGGCCTAGGCTATTTCTCACTGTTGCAAATATATTGTCCTAAACGTACAGAGTGGGAAAGTAGGCTAAAACTCTCTCTCTCTCTCTCTCTCTCTCTCTCTCTCTCTCTCTCTCTCTCATCAATATTCATGTGTCCTATAAGTTTCTTACTAATAGCCTGTGAGACCTTATTTTACTTTTTCTTCATCTATAGGCCTCAAAAAATGCCCCTAAAACTACTCAATTTCCGAACAATTTTCCGGGGGGGCTTACAGCGCCCCCCCGTACCCTCCAGCTGCATAGGCTCGCTTCGCTCGCCCCCCCCCTTCTACCCACACCAGGGCTACAGCCCCCCCAAAAATCTGACCCCTGGTGACGCCTCTGGAACTTATACACGCACTTTGGTCTCATGTACACGCTTGTGACTGTACACGGTATAAACGGTCATGTTACAATAGTACACGCGTATATAGAAATTTTAGAAATACTCGTCTGGTTGTACACACACACACACACACACACACACACACACACACACACACACACACACACACACACACACACACACACACACACACACACACACCGCTTGATATCGGGTCCGTTTTCTTCGACACTTCAGGGGACAACTCTTGCAGAATTTCCTACAACGCTCATAGCTTTTATTTTATTTATTTATTTATTTTTTTTTTTTGCCGCAATTGATATTCCTGCTGTGCTGCATAAACGATAAAATTTCTTGTTTTTTATGACTGTTTGTATTTATTTATGATATATTTAGGCATTTATTTATTTACTCATTCTCGCTTGGCCTTCAGCGACAGCGTTCCTCAGGGTGTTGGAAGTTGAATAGTAAATGAAGAATCCGGATACAATAAACTCTCTCTCTTTCTCTCTCTCTCTCTCTCTGACGTTAATCACCTCATTGAGTGCGTCTGCTTGAACGAAGGTGAATGTGTGTGTGTGTGTGTGTGTGTGTGTGTGTGTGTGTGTGTGTGAGAGAGAGAGAGAGAGAGAGAGAGAGAGAGAGAGAGAGAGATTTTCGAACGCAGGTTATAATATTGTCCTGTATAATCCCTTCAGTACGATGACGTCATTTATATATATATCCATGTCATTACCAGAAAAAATTTATTAAACTTTTTGGAGACTTTTCAAGCTGGAGATTATAATACACCATTCATTAACCCCTTCGAAAAATATAATTGTCCGGTAGTAGGAATTATTAAAGAAAAATAATAATAGAAATTGCCGCTGTGATTATATATTTTTTTTCTCGTTACCTCCAGGCACTTTTATGTAAATTTCGAGACCAATTTTGAACTGGAGGGGTTAGTGATGAATAGAGATTGCCTTCATGACATCATCTGCACAAGGCGGCTTCCATTCATCCATCCATGCATCCTCTCATTTGTTTACCCTTCCATTCGCCCTCCCACCTACCCAGCTCTCAAACCATCCATTAACCCCCATCCATCCGAATTACCACCTATCCACCCGTCCATCCAGTCATTCATCTACCCATTTACCCATCCATCAACCCACCCACCCATCCAACCATTCATTTACCCATTCACCTATCCATCAGCTCTCCCATCTACCAACCAACGCAGAATAGTCATGTGGTACTATCAATATAATGCTGCCAAAATACGTCACCGTGTTGAAGAGGTTAAGATTATATGATGCACACCATGTGAAGCGCTTACCTGACCTTTCTCATTCATTATTTTTTTTTTTTTTTAATAAAGACCTACGGTCTGTACTGTATATTTTTTCGTTTATGTAATTTATTCGTAACTGTGGTCGAATCGATGTATCACTCTTCTCACTCCATATTTTTTTTTCAATTACTGTTAACATTGGTGCAACAGATAATAATACTGTTCCAACCTTTTCTTCTTTATCATATTCTCTACATATTTTCCATATAATCGTATTCTCAGTATACTCACCATATAAGAGTAATTTTTCACCCTTGGTATAATCGCTTTCTCCTTTCAATCTCCATATAATCCTGTTCTAAATTTTACATATAATGGTATTCATCATATATTTTCCAGTTATCCTTTTTTTTTATTTAATCTTTCACCCCATATATTTTCCATGTAGTCATATCCCTGCAGTAATTTTTAACAATGTGTATGTAGGTAGAGTGGTACACAACAATGAGCAAGGCGTGCTATGGATGCCCGTTCAACCTAACAGACTGCACACTGCCGCACTGTGCACACGCTGACGGGCTGGAGAGGCCACTAGTCACCGTCAATAGGAGGCTGCCGGGACCTGCTATACACGTGAGACAGCTCTGTGTTTTCTGCCGATAGTGTAGTAGTGGAGTTAATGGTGCTGGTAATTAACGTTGCCTGGTGCTGAAGACGAGAGTATAGGTAGTCATAATGCAAACGTTATGTTGAGATAATGCTGACCTTTTTTTTTTTTTCTTTTAGTCTTTACGGATGACCAACACTTCAGGATTTTCATCTGGTTATTGCCAGAATTTAAAAATAACATGCTTCTGGATATTCTTAGTTATTATTTCTCATTTCATGGGAATAAGGATTGATAGGATATTGATGATATCAATAATAATAACCCAGCAATCCCTCATCAATAGGTGTGCCTGTGGGATGAGATTGTGGTAGATGTGGTGAACGAGCTAGGCAGTGACTCCACCTCCATCCACTGGCACGGCCTCCACCAGCGCGGCACTCCCTACATGGACGGAGTGCCATTCTTAACCCAGTGCCCCATCACAGCAGGCACTACATTCAGGTACAGTACATTTACCTCAGAAACGTCATGCCCCCTCCCCATCCCTGCATACGGTACAGTCACGTCCTGCACACAGGCGTACCTATACATCAACAAAGTGGCATTCCTCACATAGTAACCCATCACAGGTCGCTGGAGTGGCTTAGTTCTATCAGGTGAAAACAGACGGGTAACGTATAGTAAATTGGCCCCTGAGTAGCAAGGAAGGACACACTAAAGCAAGAGTGGGAGTTTCCGTAGCTCCTCTTATTTAGCGATTTATTTTTGCATTCGAACCACCTCATTTTAGTGGCACTTATTATTGCTTCATTTTTCCTATCTCAAGACGATTTTTGTTAAATGTGGTAGAGACTTAAGGAACTGGAAGGGTTAGATATAGGCTATTTTTCTTTAACCCTTCGTTACCAGGGGCTTTTCCCAAACTGAATATAATCGTCTGGAAGTAGGAAGAATAAAACAGTAAAAGTCATCATTGGAGTGAAGGGGTAAGCTCTCATTTTCTTTGATGGTGAACGTTAAACTTTCATTTTTTGTGTGCGTATATTGTTTTTGGCCTTTTTGACAGTGAATTAGATGCTGTCTTGAAAGTGGAAGAAGGCATGGAATAAGAGACTTTTAAAAATGTACGTAGGAAAGCGTGGCGATGCTTACTTCCACTTAATATTCAACATCCTTCCTGCGATCACAAACACTACTGCGTCACGTGGCTATAAACGCCTCCACATGGCCATAACCATCTCCACATAGCCGTAAGCACCTTACATCATCTCTCTTCATAGTGATGGTGATGATGATGATGATGATGACGATGACGGTTGTGTGCTGCCCAATCCCATCCCTCTTCTTGATGATGATAATGATGATGATGATGATGATAATGACGACGACGGTTTTGTTCTGCCCAGTCCCGTCCCTCTGATAATGATGATGATGATGAAGCTCCTTTTCATTAGGGATGTTGTGTATTGTCCTGTTTTTTTTTTCAGACTTTCTCTTTTCTTGTCACGGGATCCTACCTCACCCCAGTCTTAAATAATCATCCACAAAACCCATCATCATACCACGTAAACACACCTCTAATACCATCACACCAGTCCTGCATAAGACAGCCCTGGTATATATGCAGTATAGACAGTGAGTGCTTTATGTGGGTGCGTGGCATGAAAGAGAGAGAGAGAGAGAGAGAGAGAGAGAATTGTCTACCCTGTTCGATTAAACTGGGTAAGTAGGTCATTATTAGGCCACAGGTTGCTGGGTAGGTAGGTAGGTAGGTAGGTAACTAGGTAGGTAGGTGGGCTTGCATTGGTGTGGCGAGAAATGAGGGTCAAGGTCGAGCTGGTGATGCTACAAGAGTCTTAAAACGTTTCAGATCATTACTTCTAAAAAAATATATATATGAATGGGATTGCTCTCTCTCTCTCTCTCTCTAATAATCGAGCTATGTCTGTAAAATGTCAATACTTTTTTTTTTCTCCTTTTTAGATGCAGGAGTATCCAGTGGGACGATTTTGTCTATACGCTCATTTTATTTTCATTTTTTTGAGTGAAGACCCGTGTGCTGAAAGATCACTTTTTTTTTTTTTTTTTCAATTCATGGCCAACTTGCGAATTTGTGACAGTGAAAGTTTTCCTACTGTGCCTGTTCTCACTAGGAACTTTATTTCATCATCATCATCACCCTAACCACTTTTCTTCCCACCCAAGGATGGGGCGAGGTACGGTCAAGAGGCAAGGGAAAAAAAAAAAAAAAAAAGTTAAGATAATAAAAAAAAAGTCTACGGGCGAAAATACCCAAGCTTTCTTTAACCTTAGCCGCTTCAGCCAGAGGACTTCTTTCTCAGTAATATTCTTTTTATTTCGTGTTTAAGGGGTTAATATGTTCTTTTAATTTTATTGGACGCTAAAGATGTACAGATAATAATAATTAATAATAATAATAATAATAATAAATAATAATAATAATGACTGGCTTCCTTTTGGGGATTGCGTTACCTTGCTTTCACTCCTTATATTTTTTGCCACTATTAATACCTCAGAAGACCTACCCGCGTCGTGAAGAGGTTAGAAGCAGTGTGTGTGTGTGTGTGTGTGTGTGTGTGTGTGTGTGTGTGTGTGTGTGTGTGTGTGTGTTTATCAACCCCTTCAGTACTATGACGCGCCTTGTTTCAGTCTTCCCGCCGTCTGACTGCTTTATTAAGTTTAGGATAGCTTGATCAATGAAAATACGGTTATTGTTATTATTATTGTTATTATCATTACTACTACTACTACTATTATTATTATTATTATTATTATTGTTTGTTATTATTATTATTATTATTATTATTATTATTATTTTATTATTAAGATACGGTAGCTTCCCTTCTTCCGACCTCTTCGATCGGATTAATTTTCTTACTCTTACTCTCCCCAGACGATTTTATTCAGCTGATGACGCTCCTAGTACTGATGGGCTTAATGAAGGCTATATCTAACTCCTCCAATACTAGAAGCCTGCTCAAATTTAAACAAAATTACCCAGAAAAGTAGTAAGAATGTGAAAAATACGCCATCAGCTTTTTTCGTTTCTTTTATACGGGGACGACGTTCATGGGTTTACCTGGTGTCACCGGACGATTATATTCTTCGCTTCCACCAGACGATTTTTGTTAAAGGAAATACCGTGTTGAAGGGGCCAGTTTTTACCAGACTCAGATTTTTCTTACGTTCAACCCCACCCGTACGATGACTTCTTGCACAGTTAAATTTTTGGTACCTTTTTTTTTTCTCCTTTTTTTTTTTTTTTTTTTGAGGGGTGAGATGTCTAGTTCTTTACAACCCTGGCAGCCAGAGGACGTCATGAATAGTTTATCATTATCACCAGACGATTTTATTCGGCTTAGGAGAGCGCCTTAGTAGAGGTGTTGATTTCTTGGGAGGGGTGGTTGTTATATGTGATTAAAATCGTTTGGTAGCAGGAAGAGGAGAGTTAGAAAATGTGGAAGTGAATGTGAGGCTCTTGTCCAGCTGAAGAAAATCGTCTGAGGCTAAGAATAAAATAGTTTGGATATTACCGTAATGGAGGAGGTAATGAAGGCTTTATCTGACCCCTCAATTTCGAAAACCGTCGTAAACTTGGTAAAATCGTCTGGAGATAGCAAAAATATGAATGAAAATAGAGATGACGTCCTTGGGCTAAAGTGGTTAACCTCATCACTACGAGATCTTCCCCAAAATTAAGATCATCATCATCATCATAGTTATCGTCATCGTCTTTACCATCAACATCAGCATTATTTTAAACTAATGCTTTTATTCTGAATTAATTTCCGTTTTAGGTCAGTTACTAGGCACCACCACTATCACCATTACCACCACCACCACCACCATCATCATTCTCGTTATCCATACCACTATTACCACCACCGCCATCATTCTCGTTATCACCATCAGCACTACCACCATCACTATTATTCTCATTGTCACCACCACCCTCACCATTCTCGTTGTCACCACCACGCTTACCACCACCATTATCATTCTCGTTATCACCACCACTCTTACGACCATCATCACCACTACCACCACCACCGTAATAATAGTCATCATCACCACGACCCTGGTTGTCGCCAAAAATTGTGGTGGATAGGCTGTAGTTATATACCATTGTTATTATTGTGTAGGTTATTTTTGTGAGCCTGTAGTTTGAACAGTGTAGCCTATTGTCAAGTTACCCACGTGAGAAAGCAATTGCAAAGCTAGCGACCTTGACATGAATTGGTGTTGCAAGCTTCATAAACACTGTCACCGGCTTCTAAATTGATATGGCACGGGGGTAATATTAGAAGTCGTATTTATAGAAGTTCCCAAGTGTTTTCAGAATAAATAAGCCACTTGTTCATTGGACCGTTTTGTTTCTCTTGTTTAATTATTTGTTATGATTTTTTTCTGTGAAGTTTTTTGATAGCTCTATGGGCAGTATCACAAATGGGCCTTTGCAGATTTCTTAACTCTTCTTCCTCAGCGATTTAGTCTCATAATTACACTTCTTGTATGTTATTGATGAAGTCGACTCGATTCTAAACGATAAAAATGACACAGAGAACGTTAAGGATTTATATGCATCAAAAAAATCGCTAAGGAAAAGGAGCTACAGAGTCTACAATGCGATTTATAATACAGACTTATGAATGAAAGCAAAACTATGATACACATCTTAATGCTTAGGGAGATTATACATACGACCCCTCCGACCTTGGGGCTTAGATAAGAGGCCAACAGTCGTCATTTTGGACCCGAATACTCCCCTGCTTTTGGTTTGTTTATTATTATCATTGCTTGTACGTAAGTTTTATTGGTAAAGTAGACCGCATTAATTTCCTCACTAGACTAATCACACTCCTATTCATCCACTGAAAAAAAAAAAAAAAAATAAAGGCACTCAAGTTAGACTATGTACACAATATGGCGGAACTGTCCCTTTTCTGGCGATGGGAGACACCGATAAACACGGAGATGATTCCACACCTTGCCTTTCACCTCACCTCGCGCCGCCATGACTCGACACATTTACCCCATTTTAACGTTTTCCTACTGTGAGAGTTCTATTGTTTGGCAGGTTCGTGACGAATGAAGGACTTCTTTTTATTTCCATTGCTGTATTAGGCTGTGTGGGAATTTTTGCAGCTGTCTGGGTTCCTTTCGGCCAAAATTGTCATGTTCTTGGCTAAATATTCTTGCTACGGGGAGGATTTCTTAACACTACTTTCTTGGTGATTCACCGTATTTGTCAGTCACATGTTTGTATCCTCATGTAAGTTACTAATGTAAACTGATTCCCTTTTAAAATCATTAAAATAACATGAAAGCGATGGCGGATCCAGGAGGGAGAGGACATTGGGCACATACCCTAGTAACAATAGTGCGGTAATAATAATAATAATAATAATGCGATGATAATGATGGTGATACATACGGTAATGCATGTGGGTATGTTTAGTCGCGTAATAGTAATTATTATTTGACAGTTTTAAGTGACGGCATTTATCTCAGTCCTCATGTGCTTTTGGTGACTTAGCTGCATATGTACGAGTGGACTTCAACCATGTGTGACAGAAGGGTGTGGCAGTGTGGGTAAGACTCACGCACCACTAATTCTCGTTGTTCCTTGGTGTATTCTAAAGAGTGTGGTGTGACTGCAAGTCGTTCGTGGAAGATTTGGGATACGCTAGCAATGTGTGTGTGGTGTGGCCTCGTGTAGTTAGTGGAAGCTGTCGGGTATACTAGGAGTGGGGTGTGGATATAAGTGGTTAGTGTAATATATACGAGTTAGGAACGCCTCCCGAGTGTGTTGTGTTTGTAAAGTGTGGTTAGTGAAAATTTGTGTGGTTGGTAATTTTATCCATTTTGTAATCAGGGTGTATTCTGTTGTGCAAATGGACACTAACTATACACATGTGAGTATAACACGTACAGGCAGCTATGAAATTTGACATACTGAAATTGAATACGTAGGACAAATGTTTACTCTAAGTGCCGACTGCTTAATGAATACCAGTAAATCAGATCATAATAAATCAGCTTTCTGGCTTATTTACTTCTTGGTAACATGCAGGCAAAGGATGAGGGGTGGGTGAAGGTAAGTGACACATGAAAGACTATAAAAGGTTTGCTTGTTTGTTGTGTACAGATGATTTGGCACAGAATTTCTTTACCATTTCAAGGTCGTCCCCCATTCGTGATTGGCCCACATTTTCACGCCTCCCCTCCCCCTCTCTCTTTTATTCCATTTTCACACACACGTGTTTATGTATTATTATTTTATTATAATCTCATCTTTGTTTTGCAGATACCACTTCCTGGCGGACCAGCCTGGCACCCACTACTGGCACTCTCACTCCGGTAGGTGGGGGGAAAATTGTTTTGAACCTTGGGGGTGTTGTTTTGAACCTCAGGGATGTTGTTTTGAACCTCAGGGATGTTGTTTTGAACCTTGGGGATATTGTTTTGAATCATGGGGATATTGTTGTGAACCCTGGGGATGTTGTTTTGAACTGGGGATATTGTTTTGAACCTTGGAGATATCGTTTTGAATCTTGGAGATGTTTTGAATCTTGGAGATATTGTTTTGAACCTTGGAGATGTTGTTTTGAACTTGAGATATTATTTTGAACCTTAGCGCCATTATTTTGAACCCCAGGGTTGTTTAAAACCTAAGATATATTATTTTGAACCAAGGATATAAGTTTTGAACCCAGGAGAGATTGTTTTAAACCCAGGAGGTGATGCCTTTTTTTCTGGAGATGCTTAGAACACGGGGTTATTGTTTTGATCCCCGGACATGTTTTGAACACCGGAGATATTGTTTTGAACTGCTGTTGAACCATGTGTATTATTTTGAACCCTAGAGTTGTTTTGAACTATGGAGATATATTGTTTTGAACCATGGCAGTATTGTTTTAAAGGGATTATTTTGACCCAGGGAATTATATTTTACAAACCAGAGTCAAGCTGATTTTTTTTGCAATTTCTTTTCTTCATTGACACTTGAAAAAAAAAATATATATATATATATATATATATATATATATATATATATATATATATATATATATATATATATATATATATATATATATATATATATATATACCCAAGATTGTTTCTAACCTTGGGATTTTCTTTTCTTTTTTCAAATCCAGGGATAGACGTATTTGTATCCCCCTTTTTACTGATTAAACAACGAAGTTTTTTTTTTTTTTTTTTTTACATTGAAGATAAGAGATTTTATGGTACACTTTACAGTAGGATTTTTTTTTTTTAATTTTATAATTAATTTGTAGACTACTACTGTACTTTATCAGCGGTTTTAACTCTAAAGTTATTGTTTGGCTTAATCCCGTAAAGGGTGGTTACAAACAAATCGCCCCCATGTTGTCCAGTCCCCTGCCATTTCGCTGCCCTCCTCCCAGCTTCCACCCCCTCTCTTACCTCTGTACTCCATCCCTCCGTCGCATCCTCGGTCTCCCAGTTAATGCCCCTGGTAACATTGTTTCAGACTCTGGAGATATTTTTCTCAGCCTGGAGACCTTTTTCTTATCTATATTTTTTTTTTTTTTTTCCCGGAGATAGTTTGCGACCCTGACAGTGAATATAAGACTTATTACTGATATTTTATTTCAGCTAACCTTGGACAGTTATATTTAGCCCACAGATTATCACTGCATCCAAAGAGTTGCAGATAATTCCTTTGTATTAGCGTCTGGTATGGGGCACTTCATTGCCTCAAGGTTAACTAACTTACCAGTAATAAGACTTGTCGGTAATAACTACAAGATGCACTATAGTCTGCTATCTTCACTTTAACTAGACATTAAATTGCTATCTCTCCATCTTGAACACAGTGCTATGACAAGAGATTAATACTAACACATACTGCTAGTCACAAAGAAGTGCTACCGAAACAATGCTGGATCCTTTTGTCTGATCCTAATTTTGTTTGTTTTACCTGTTTATCATCTGTATATATATGTTTTGTCAGGTTTACAGCGGACGGATGGAATGTTTGGGTCACTGGTGGTGCGAGAACCAAGGCAGCATGACCCCCAGAGCCACCTGTATGACATTGATGACTTCGCCCATTCCCTCGTCATCACAGACTGGCTGGAGGACCTCGGCATTTCCAAGTTCGTCAACCATCACCACACAGAGGTTAGGGAAGGCGAAGTTAACCTTGTCAGTGCATGTGATTTATAAGGTAACTCTTCTATTCTTACTACAGTACTATCAAGTGATTTATTCAGGCTAGGAGTGGCATACCATCATCATCTGTGAGTAAATACAGTATATCACCAGCAACTTACTCATGAGAAATGTAATGTTTGCATGGTACTGCGAGACTATTTCAGTTTTAAAATGTATTTTCACAGTATACGTGTATAAGGACAAGAATTGGTTCAGTTAGCTTGGTGGTGAAAGATTAGGTATATTAGCCTATTGACTATGTGTTTCATTTCAGCAAAAGTGTTTAGTGTTGCCATAGTAAGATAATGAAGTTCTTTCACTGCAACTACAGTAGATTACTGGAAGGTTTCTGCCGTGTATCAAGAAAGTTTTTAACCTTTTGGTATTATCCCACTCATGTCTGTTCAGAATAAAATGGAATGAGTACTTTGTGTAAGTTTGACAAAACCTGCTTATTAACCCACAGCACGACAACAAGCCCTACACCCTGCTGATCAATGGGCGAGGGAAACATGTCAAGTTCCCTCAGGATGGTTTGGATTACTACACCCCTGTACACGAGTTGGTGATCAAGCCGGTGAGTGGATGACGAGAGAGAATGGATGGAGCAGAACTAGAGTTGGATTCTCATATATGAAAGATTCCCTGTTGTAACTTAGATTTTATTTTTGAGGGATAATATGTGGTAGATATTGTACAGGAAAATTCTGCACTATACTTTCCATGTTCTTCCTGCAGAAATCAGATATATCCTATGATGATTTGCCTCTTATATCCAATACAATATTTGCTTTTGTAGGGGAAGCAGAACACGTGGGAAGTCTGCATTCTCATTTTCTTTTCCATCCTGCAATATATATATAAATATATATCTATCTATCTACAGCCCGACGCCCTAATCCCACAAAGGGTGGCCGCAGACAAAATGCCTCCAAGTCGCTCTGTCACCCACCATTTGACTACCCTCCCCCCAACTCACCCCCCCCCTCCCTCATATACCTCTCTACTCCATCCTTCCACCTCATCTTCGGTCTACCCCTCTCTCTCCCTCCCTCCACCTCACCTACATACACCCTCTTAGTCAGTCTTTCATTCTCCATTCTCTTCACATGTCCAAACCACCTCAGTGTATTTCTCCTAATCTTCTCAACCACATCCACATCCACCCCACAACGTTCCTTCACTTCTTCATTCGTCATATATATATATATATATATATATATATATATATATATATATATATTCATCATTCATTCATTGCCAGACGCCATGTATCCCAAACGGGGTGGCCAAGGGCTTAGAGTTGTTTTACAGGGAGGGGCACTAATCCTCCACCAACCCCACTTGACACGTGTATATATATATATATATATATATATATATATATATATATATATATATATATACTGTATTATAGTTACGACTGGGAGTAGATCATAAGTTTGTTTATGAATCAGGAATCTAGGATCAGATAGGGATCTTGCAAGTTTGCAGGATAAATAAGTTCCAATAGCAGTTTACTGTTATTAGAAATTGTTTTATTTTCTATGATTTCTCTTTAATATTCACTTTAGTTTGGTTATGAGATGTATAGTAACTATGAGTGAAGACAAAATTATAAACCAAAAATCTTGTACTGTACGTAATTTTAGCTTAAGAAAGTTTGTATAATTTTATTGTATGGGACAGAGAAAGGGAGAGGAGTAGGTGTAGAGTGCTTAAGTGGATAAGGGGATTTAGAGAAGGAGAGGTGTAGAAGGTAGATGGTTAAGTGGGATGAGGACTTCTGATGGTGGAAATGATTTAGTTAAGAATTAAAGTTAGCAGACTGTTGAAATGGAAATGAGAATATGAAGGCAGAAGATAAAGGAAGATGAATTGCTGGAATAAAAGTGAAAATTTGGCGAGTTAAGAAGTGAGACTCTGAGTGGTCTGTTGTGGTAGTTGGAATGTAGGTCATCTTCATTGTATGTCAGTTTGAATCTCTAAGAGGCAGAGCTTTTTCACTAAAGTACTGGTGCTGTCTCAGGCCCCCCCCTCCATTTTAAGACATGAGACATTAATGTTTGTGATGGGGTTTGCTGTATAAATGTTAGCCATGTGATGAGTTTATTGTTCTCAGAATGTAACATTTTGAAAGTCAGTAATTAAGACATAAGATTAGGGATCTGCACTGAAGAGTGTTTCATACTATCTTGTGGCTTGGGAGGAATTCAGTAACCTTTGTCATGGTAACCATAAATACTTACAACCCCCTGATTTCAGAGTTCAGTAGTTATTAGCATTATGGAGCTATAGTTGCTGGTACAGTACACTGAAAGAGTTGTGGGGTTTGAGTATCTGTTATTGGATTATTAATTGACGGATACCAAAATTAATGGACTGCAGAGGGTGAAGTGACAGCATGTGGATGGATGAATAATAACAACACTAATGCCGTCATTATTTCCACAGGGTAAACGTCACCGGATTCGAACCCTGAGCAACAGCATACAAAATTGTCCAATCACCATCTCTGTCGACAACCATACCATCACCCCGATAGCCACTGATGGCAGCCCCATCTCTCCCCTTCAGGGTTAGTAGTATTGTTAGCAGGAAGGGGTAATGGAGATATATGAAAGAAGGGCCCTTGAAGATGCAAGTATTAAGAAGGATTAATGGAGACACAAGAAAAAGGGGCTTATGGAGTTACAAAAAAGGGGCTCATGGAGGCACAAAAAAAGGGGGGGTGGAATGGAGATATATGAAAAAAAGAGGGGTAATGAAAACACATGAAAGAAAAGGCAATGGAGATATAAGATGGAAGGGGTAATAGAAAGACAAGCAGTCCTTATTATGAGTCAAGGGTGTGTTCCACAGTACCTGTATCACATTTTTCATATAGTTAGTACTGTGCAGGAGGATGAGCTTTCTAAGGAGTGTTGGAATTTAGGAAATATTGAGGGAAAGGGGCAAAAAATGCATTTCAGGTGAGGAAGAGGAGTTGCATGATGAGGACTAAAATATAATATACAGAAAAGGACTGAATTTGGATGGACAAGGGAAGATTGAATTAGAAGAGAATGCTGTGTAGCAATAGTGGTAGAAGAGAGGGAGTAGGAGATGAGATAGAAACAGTACTTTGTGATTTAATTGGAGATTTGCTAGAGAATTAGTAGGCTGGGCAGGAACTGGAGAAGAGTGTTATGGAAACTATTTTGGGTAGAGACTTAGCAGTAGAGTTAGTGACGAGGTAGACACACAAGCCGTTTTGGTGAATATTGGGATTTTGCAGAGAGATTAAGGAGGAGCGAGTTTGGGAGGACAAGGGGTATTACTTATTGAAATGAGTGGGAGAGATGAGAAAGTAGAAGGGGTAGGGGGAAAAAACTTACATGGACAAGAAGTGTACTGAAGTTACAGAAGTGAGAATTTTAAAAGTTTTTAGTAGTAAGTGTGGTACATGAAAATATGAAAGTGGAAAGTGTTATGAAAGGCGGGATTGGTGATTGAGGGAAGACTATAGAAGCAGAAATTGGGAGAGTGAGAAAGAAGGTAATAATGTTAGAAAGTGGTGAGTATAGTGCAAGAAATTATTTATTGAGGTGATTCATAGGACTTAGCAATTTGTATGTATACTGTCATAAGTACAGTATTATGCCAATACAGTACTCCTTTTTATACAGTAGGTTGTAAACTCTTCCTACTATCATACTGTTTTTGCTTTTCTTCAAATCAGCTCTGTCCGCTTTTCTTGTTGGCTCTCACCTGTTTCTTCCCGTATCTTTTTGTTCCTCATCTTTCTCTGTTGTAATCTCTTATTTTTGCCATAGTGACATTGGGAAGGTCGTCCAGTTGCAAAGCACCACACTTTCCAGTAAAGTTCTTTAAATAGGGGCAGTATAATACTAAATCCCTTAGGAAGTGTTTGTAGCATTAAAATGCATCATCACCTCACAGGTAACCAAGCATTTTTGTTTTTCCCCCCACCCTACAGTGCCTTCTCGCAGTATTTTTTTTTTTTTTTTATACTGTACATTAAGACTGGGTGAAATTTTGAAAATATTTTATTTCAACCTCATATATGTATATCTGCTATATCTGTTGATACAACAGGAGCATTTAGAAATATTTCTGTACATTCAGAGATATCTGTCTCATGAACAAAATATGAACAACAACAACACATGATTTCAGAACCATCAGGCACCTGGCTATGGTAGCCAGGTCTAAAAGGATGAAACAGTATGAACACCAGCAATGGAAACGAAACTAATGCATCCACTTTTTTTCCCTTCCACAGTGGATTCCTTGACCATCTTTGGAGGTGAGCGTTGGGACTTTGTGATATCAGCAGACAAACCTGTTGCTTCCTACTGGATCAGGTTCCAGGGACTCCTTGACTGTGATGATCGGTTTAAGTCTGCATATCAGGCAAGGCACTTGAGCTTTTGATGATGTATTGTACTGAAGTGTGGATGATGTAATAATCTCAAGTATGATTTTTTTTTTTTAAATACTGCAAGATGATGTTGGTTAGCTTTATAGAGGCCCATCATAATGAAGGTGATAGACAAAGATTTCACCATTAACTGTATTAGAACAATGACTTCTTTTAAACCTTATTCATCCTGTTATTTATAAGGAAAGTTAAGCAATTCCCATAATGGCATGTAAAGATCAAGATTGGTCTTTTGATGCATTAGAAGGTCACTTATCCAGGTGCCTGCTTCTCTTGATGCATATCCTTCCCATAAACTAGTTCAACACCCCTTATTCATATACTCATGCAGTACCCATATTACCAGTCTTTGCTGTATTTGTAGTAAATTGTTTATTGAGCACATTTTCATAACTATATTGTTCTCTCTGTTTTTGTAATCCATGTTGTCTAGTGTCAGAATACAGTAGTTGGAGTGGTAGCTGTACTTTGCACATATTATTTTTCCAGAGGTGGCTGGGTATATATATATATTTATATTTTTTTTAATGGAAGCACAGTACTTTAAAGGTCATAGGCCAGTCTCCTCGTATTGTTGTGAAATACAGTAGACAAGCCTTAGCCTCCTTGATCATGAATGAAGTACCTTTAGATTGTCTTCTGTTTCACCCTCATGATAGTCTTCTATGATAGTTGATCATCATCAGTAGCTACTGTCTTTTTATTTTCCATTAAAGAATGAAGTGCCTAAATGAATGGTTCTTGAATATGGCAGTCTGTTATCTTGTTTTTTATTTTTCTTGGATGGAACAATTTGCAGGCTCCTGGCCATTGATTCCATCATCCTTGCAAAAAAAAATTAAAAATGTACAGAAATTGGAAAAGAAATGCCTAAAAGTAGAAGCGTCAGCAGGGTACCCATTGGAGCAGGACACACACATCCATTCACCCATTGTTTGGTAAGACAGTGACAATAACGGCCAGTACCTTATTGTCTTTCTGGGACCTTGGAGAACCCAATACATTACTAGGCTGCCACAATGCCAATCACGTAAGCTGTAGGAGACCACCAATGTTCTTGGCAACATTAAGCATGTCAGGAGAACCTCCCGTCACCACTTGCCTTTAAACCATGGCGCAGTAGTGCTCATCTTTCCCCAGCCAGACCCCCATCACTGCTGTACCCCCAAAGTAGTATATGATATACTTGCAGATTGAAAAAAATTTAAGTTACAAGTGGGGGGGTGACCTTACATAAAATTAAAGTGATCCAAAATGCCAGATGAACAGTCCCTTGTATACAGAGTACTATTGTGTACTTAGGCTTTATCAGTAGCTTCAAGATGGCATTGTTATAATCCTGATCATCAGTATAGTTTCAGGTATAACCCATGTCTGTAAGATGAAACATAAGTTTGCAGGATATAAAGGAATAATGAGGTTCTTGGGAAAGTCAACCCTGAGAGGATTTTTTTTTTTTTTTTTTTTTTTTTTTTTTTACAGTAATGCTTTCAACGCAAAGCAGAACTCCATTACAGTGAAATACTTTAGACGTAGCATGTATAGAATTATAGGTAGGGGAAGGCACTCAAACTTCATCATTTAAGCCATTTTAGTGTTATCTCACTGAAATCCAGAAGAGCAAAATACTAAATTTAACAAGTAATGCTTGGAAGCATTTAGACACAAAGGCTTGGTGATTATACAGCAGCTTCAAACTGTATAATAGAATGTTACAAATTAAACACAACCACTTGTGCCCCAGTAACATATCAGTTGATTGATTGTTAAGAGAATGTTATTTGTAGATGAAAACTGGTCTACCGTAATTTAAAAAATACCTGGTACTGTGCAATATCCAGTGGCACAAGTACTGTGAGTATTAGATGTTTGTATGTTTGTGGAGATTTACTTCTCCATAACCTAAGATAGTATGTCTAACTTGCTTGCATCTTTCAGGTTGCAGTGTTGCGGTATGAGGGGGCGGAGGGTTTGCCTGGCAGCCTCGAGGATATAGACTACAGCTCAACCATTCGCCCAGGCCTGGCAAGTGACCTGCTCTTTTATTATATACTGTACAATTAGTTCTTAATTAATTATACCTGTTTCATCCATCCATCCATCATCCAATCCTCAGGTCACCCCATGAGGAGCATAGAAACCCAAGGCTAGGCAAGTTGGTCGTGACATTTAAGATGAGAGTGACCAGCCTCACTCATCCCTGAGTGACATAATGTGAACGGTAAACTCCAGCCACCCTTTGAATATAAACCTATACAGGCTTAATCTGATTGGAGTTCCTTAATTACCTGCTGAACCACCAGGCGCCATAATTTGATTATATGGTTACCGCCCAGCGTAATAAATGGTTTCCTGATGTACAGGAAACCATTTGGCTTGTTACTCAGTGTAGAGTCACTCACAGGCAGAAGGAAGAGGAAAGAATGAAGGAAAGAAAAACAGAAGAGGGAGTGTATAGTCACCCGTAGGCAGAAGGAAGAGGAATGAATGAAGAAAGGAAAGACAGAAGAGGAAGGAAGGAAGACGGGAAAGGATAGACACCCAAAGCAGCACCACATTGAGTGAGTGGTTGATGAGCGCTACCACCTACCACAAAAAATTGTTTCACTTTAAAATATTCCATTATTAAGTTGCTGACGAATAATAGCATATGTTTCACTGACAGTTGCTCATAATTAACTATAAACTTGGTTTAAAAAAAATAATAATAATAATAATTGTTTTTGCTTATACTATAATCCTTTAGTCATGATTCAGAAAGTGTGTGTCACTTTGAGCTGCTTTATGTAAAGAAGCATTTTGCCAGCATGCATCTTAGATTTTAAGTGAATACTGACTGTATAGACTTTTACAACTCACAAGCAATCCAAGTCTTCTGTTGCTCCACAAGAAGTGTAAGGGCCCATGACTAGGCTACTCATTCTAGACATTAAAGGTGAGGGGTACGAGTCATTCGTCCTCGTCACGGTAAGAGAAAAAAAAATGTACACTACTTGTTTATTAATCTTTCTGCCTTTTCCTCACTTCCTCCCTTCTTTCCTTCCTTCCTCTTATGTAATTCTTTCCTTTTCCTTCTGTGTATGGGTGACTTTACATTGAGTGACAAAGCAAATGGTTCCTGTACCCCAGGAAATCATTTACTACACTGGGTGGTAGCCATAAAACCAAACCATGGCACCTGGGGGTTTAGTGGGTAATTGAGGAGTTCCAATCAGAGTAAGCCTGTGTCGGTTTATATCCAAGGGTTGGTTGGGGTTTATTGCTCACTAATGCCACTCAGGGATGAGTGAGGCTTAGCCCTGGGCTCCTTTGTTCCTCACAAGGGCAACACTGGATTAGATGATGATGATAATGATGATAAATGATTAACCTTTTTGTCTGTCACTCCATCTGTCTTGCATCCTTTTGTTGACTGTTTAGACACAGCTTACAACCAATTCAAGTTCTTTATTGCTTCACAAGAAGTGTAGGGACCCAGGACTAGGCTACTCATTTTAGACATTTGAGGTGAGGGAGACCAGTCATTCATCCAAAAATTTCTGTAAGAGAGAAAAAAAAGAAAAAAATATTTACTTGTTTATTAATCTTTCTGTCGGTCTGTCACTCTGTCTTGCATCCGTTTGTTTGTTATCCAATGTATTTAATGGTTCCTATGTTACAGAAAACCATTTGGCCTGATAATGCAGTGTCATTGCATCCCACTCATTAAAAGCAGAAAAACAATAATGAGTAAACTTTTCTCCACAGTTATTGAACAAACTGAATGCAGCCCCAGGAGATGGCGTAACCTTCCTGACCGCTGCTGATGTGCGATCCCTGGAAAGCATCTCCTATGAGGGCAGTGAAGGCAAAGACAGCCTCAGTCGCACCCCAGACCACCAGTTCTGGCTCAACTTTGACTTCTACTCTAAGGACAACCACCTCTTCCATGATCCTGACTTCTACCCCTTTTTTGGAGGTTCGTCAAAATTGTCACACTGTTCCATTTTTCTTCTCAGTTTTACCATGTCACATTATATTATGCTCCAAGGAAAACAACCTCTTTGATCATTCAAATTTTTATCCTTTTGTTTGGAGACTTATCTTGTCTCATACTGTAAAATTGTCTGTTGGTTAGATTACATGTGTTTTCTATAATAGTTTGTATTATTCAGATTTTTTGTTTATCATGGTCATTTTCTGATAGTTTACATCATCACAGTTAATTCTGAGAAAATTAACTTTATAAGATATATATCTGTATATTATTAGATCTGTGCCTTCTTTTCATGATTACTATATTTTAAAATAATTCTTCAGAATAATTGTTACTGGGTCATTAAGGAGTTACAGTGTTTATCTATTTTCATCTTATACATACCTGACACCATAGTTTGGAATCTCATCCATGGTGGAAGTAACAAAGGAGACTAATTAATTACTTTCTTCAGAGGCTTGAAGTGCTCTTCATGTTCGGGGCTATAGCTTCTCTTTGCTGGCAGTGACCAGTTCAGTATCATTACTGCAGATCAAGTCATGTTAGATATTTATCTGCATTACCATATCTCTGAGCTCCATTTCCTAACCTTTTTCTCCTCTTACCACACAGTCCTACCACTAACAACACACATTATCATAGTAACACCACTGGTTACATTCACTACCACACAGTATACATAACCATACTACTAGCCACTCAGTTGTACAAAAGTTTACCACACCCCCACATCCTATCACACCATCCAATAATACATTTACAACACAAAGCCCCACACCTACCACACTACCCAATCACACAGCTACACAAGACAAGCCCACACCCTACCACACCACACCCAGTCCACTGCTACACCTATTGTATAGTCACACCACACAGTCCTACCACATTACTATGCCAAACAGCAACACGTCAACAGCACCCCATACTTGCACTCCACCATACCACATAAATACACCTCAGTTACACCACACCGACATATTATCACTACCCCACCCTCATCTACACCATTAATTCACACCCCTACAGTGCCCCTAACTATCACATCTTTTCTACTTCAGTGAAAGAGACGATGCGACTGTACATGCCACAGATCAACCATATTACTCTGCGTCTGCCCTCCTCCCCACCCCTCTCTCAACCCAAGGACGTAGATTCATCAATGTTCTGCAACTCCACTGCTCTCAGGAACTGTGGTTCTGAGTTCTGCTATTGTCCACACCTCCTGAGTGTAGAGCGAGGCAGCCTTGTGGAGATCATATTGGTGGATGAAGGTGAGTGAAGGGATTGGATCTTGATAAAGGGAATTTAATCAAGAGGTCTTCCCTATGAGAGCTTTCAATATCTCCTTCATTATGAGATGGCTCCTCAAAACTCATAGTACAGTATTAGCATCAGTCATTAGCAAGGTTGTAATAAGAGACATTATCATACTGACTGGGTGGATGGGAAAAAGCGGAGAAGAATAACTTCGTAAGTTTGTGAGGAGGTACTGGCAACAACCTTCCAGTTACAGCACACAGTTGGATCAGTGATATACATTTGTGAGGAAATACTGACTAAGATTATCCATTTACACAGCAGGCTCACTCTTGAACAGCCATCCTCAGTTGGGCTTTTACCATGCATATCTCCTTGAGACTTTTAAATACATTATACCCATGCTTCTCAAATTGATTTGCTCCTGGACATCACCCTTGATTTTTTTTCCCCTGTCTATGCCCTCATCGCTTTTAAATGCAGTGTGTGTAGGCTGCTCAGAGTGACTGGATCTAATGCTTGAATTCATCTTATTTAGCATTTCTTTAAAAAACAACAACTTTAGCAGACTTCAAGTCTTAGGTTCTTTCTTCCATAAAATAATAAAAAATTGTGGTTGTTTGTGGTACAGTAATAAGTTACAAAATTAATCTACTGTATTTACTGTATGGTGTTATTGTCTCAAGAAAGGTCACTTGTCTTCTCCATACAGTATAGTTACATCCTCTTTAATGAAATCAACTCGTCTTCATCATTGTTCTGCATGTATGTGTGTTGGTACATATGCATATGCCTCATGCATCACACTTATCAAAATTAGTTTCTTTTCCATATCAACATAGCCCTGAAAAGTAGGTTGCATTGTTAGTCTTTGTGACAGACGGATAGGTAATCTGGTACAGTTAGTGAAATGATATAAATCCCCTCTCCATGATCTGTTTAATACCTGCCTTCCCATCACAGGTGTGGTGTACTGGGCAAACCACCCCTTCCACCTTCATGGCCACAAGTTCCACGTGTTGGCGATGGGTCGCTTGGGGGAGAACACCACTATGGCAAAGGTCAGTATATAATTAATGTTGAGAAATATTTATAAAGGATACTAACCAGATTAGATGAAAAACAAGTCTCCCTAATACCAGCTGTTACCAGAGGTTGTAAAGTTGTTCATATTTTGCCACCTTTATGTTACATTGTGAAGTGCATGGAAAATTTTGTTAGTGAAAAATGCATATTCAATCAGTTCTTTACAAAACAAAAGCTTAGGAGAGTACTGTACTATGAATATGGGCCTTAATGAGACATTGAGCCTGCACCTGGTAGGCTAGCGATTAGGATGCCTCAGTTTGAGTGACCCCCTTACATACAGTAGGTTCAGTTCCCAAGAGATGACAGGTTTTTTCATCATGTAATACCACCAAGGAGAGTAAGCTTGTCAGTTACCTTTCAGTGTACCGAGCTGCTGTAGCCTAGTTTTAAGCCTCTGCATCTGAGAGGGGATAAAATTGGATTGACTTACCGTTGTTATTTATATTTATTTATTAATTTTTTGGAGGGACAGGTTGACGAATGAAGAAGTGAAGGAACGTTGTGGGGTAGATGTGGATGTGGTTGAAAAGATTAGGAGAAATACACTGAGGTGGTTTGGACATGTGGAGAGAATGGAGAATGAAAGACTGACTAAGAGGGTGTATGTAGGTGAGCTGGAGGGAGGGAGAGGGAGGGGTAGACTGAGGATGAGGTGGAGGGAGGGAGTTGAGAGGTATATGAGGGAGGGGGGGGGTGAGTTGGGGGGAGGGTAGTCAAATGGTGGGTGACAGAGTGACTTGGAGGCGTTTTATCTGCGGCCACCCTTTGCGGGATTAGGGCGTCGGGCTATAGAAATAGAATAGAAAAAAAAATTTTTGTCTGTTTATCCTTTTGTGTATGACCCTCAGATATCATATCATGAATATGGGCCTTAATGAGACATTGAGCCTGCACCTGGTGGGCTAGTGATTAGGATGCCTCAGTTTAAATGATCCCCTTACATAGGTTCAGTTTGCAAGAGATGATTGGAGATTTTTTCATCATGTAATGCCACCAAGGAGAGTAAGCTTGTCATTTACCTTTCAGTGTACTGAGCTGCTGTAGCCTAGTTTTAAGCCCCTGCATCTGAGAGGAGATAAAATTGGATTGATTGTTAACATTGTTTATTATTATTTATTAATTAATTTTTTGTCTGTTTATCCTTTTGTCTATAACCCTCAGATAACATATGATTACATTATGTTGTTGTAGACCAAGTGGTTTACCAGTATACTTGTTTACTTTATTCATACTCTCATTTCTCCTGCATAAGCCTTGGGTTTTTAATTGCTGTATGTCTAGATATTCCAGACTAAACAGATCACACAAGTGACTTTTTTATGTTCCAGAGAAGTGTAACTCTTATATAATGGATAGTATGTGTTGAGATCATGACAACGTTTCTCAAAAATCAAAACGATGCAGATTGTATAGACAACTTTCTTAATAACTCAGAACCATGCAAGTTTTGTAGATAGGTTTCTGAAAACTCAAACCATGCACTATAAGGTACTGTATTTAGATAACTGTCTAAAGTTTGTTTAGTTTGATCAAGTTCACTTTTATTTTAATGCCACATCTTAGTTTGTCCAAGCATGACCTACAGCACAGAAAGTCCTCATTTGGCCATATTGAAAGAACAGAGAATGAGAGATTGATAAAGGGAGTTTATGTAGGTGAAGTGGAGGGGGTGAGGGGAAAGTTGAAACCAAGGATGATATGGAGAGATGGGTTGGAGAGGTATACAGTATCAGTGAGAGGTTGTGAGTTGGAGAGGGAGAGAGCAGTCTAATGGTAGACAGAATGACATGGAGATGATTCATTTATGGCCACCCCTTCTGGGATTAAGTCATCTGACTGTAGATAGATAACTAGAAGTCCTTATCATATGTAGCTGCAGAAATATTGTCACTTAAAGTTTTATGGTACCTATATATCTGATTTGCCAGTTACCCCAATATACAGCCTTGAATGTATGAAAAATTTTAACGTTTTGAAACACATCTTTTATTATAACCAGGATCACTTATAGACAATAACTCATTTCTGCTTTTTCCCTGTTTTCCCAGATCAAGGAAATGGATGCCAATGGCCTTATCCAGAGAAACTTTGACCGTCCACCTATGAAGGACTCAGTCACAGTTCCAGATGGCGGCTATACAGTCATCCGCTTTTGGGCAACCAACCCAGGTCAGAGAGGAGTCAGTTAGAGAATGGGTGCTGTGTCAAGTGATTCTGAGTTATTACGGATAGTTTTCAATTTAATAAACCTAAGTTTTGCTTACATAAGGTATTGGTGTAATAATCATAATTATCATCATCATCATCATCATCGTCATCATCATCATCATCGTTATTAACATCATGCCAACTTTTTTTCTTTTTGTCACCAAATTATTATACTCAGTGTATCTGGTGTGTTTTTCAACAAAATAGGTTTATCTAGTTTCCTAATGCATAATCTAGTGTAAATTATTAGTTGTTCTTTGAGTCTGCTGAAGTAGTAATGAATAAACAAATATTTCATCAGATTTCCTCATACATAATCTGCTGTTAATTATTACTGTAGTTTTCATTGGATATGCAGAATTATACAGTAATGAATGTACTCTGTATCTTTTGTATAGGTGTACAAAGCCATATAAAGTCTTTCATAGTTTCTTATCAAGCAGTACAGTACTTAACTCATTTAATCTTCATATCATTCTTACACCACACAGTCACACTTTGTTAGTGGTGTATATTCTGCCTTCCTGTATCTCAATTTTTATCTTATTCTTCAGGGTACTGGCTTTTCCATTGCCACATCAGCTTCCATATGGAGGTTGGGATGGGACTTATATTCAAGATTGGGGATGAATCCATGGTTCCCCCAGTGCCACAAAACTTTCCCCGCTGCGGCCACTGGACTCCGGAACCTGACCCACACTTCAAGACAAAATTGATGAAGCACCTTGAGACACTAGATAAGCCCAGAGTTAATGTGAATGTAGACCTGCTGCCAGGAGGTGACAGGAAGGGAATTTTAGACCCCGGACCAAGCTATTCCACCCCAACTCAAGAACATAAAGAGACCAATGAAATTATTGACCACGAGGCACAACATTCTGAGGGAGTTCGAGCCTCCTCAGGTATGCTGTTCCTAGTGTTTGCCTTCCTGTCTTTCATGTTGGCATAGGAATAGTAAGACTGTGTATATAGTTATGTTAGAATTGATATATTTATCGTAGTAAGCTGGTATAAAACTTATCACACAAATACAGATATAAATGTATGAATGTAAAGTAGCTTTACATTAATTTAGTGAGTAATACATGATGTGGTGAGGTATATTAGTAGAGAGTGTGAGAGTACATGAGGAGTTTATTAAAATAAAAAAACATACTAAATATTGGAAACAGTTCCTAAACAAGTTGGTTTGAAGTGTTTTTGAACAATCAAAAGGGCTCATAACTAGACTTTCAGTGTGCCTTAGAAACAGCATAAAAGACAGGTGTGTGGAAGTGTTGGTTACTAGTGATAATGAAACATTGGAAGTACATATATATATATACTGTACTGTATATTGAAGTGCACATTATGGACACCTACACATTGTTACTCAGTACTGGAATGAAAACTGTATGCACAGAGATGCATGAGGTTGTAGTGTGAGAAACATTAAGTAGTACTGTATACAGAGCTCTGCACTCATCCTCTTGGGTAATGCATTGTACATTGGACTTCATTAGCCTGTGTAGTTAAGGAAAGGTTATCCCTGCTTAATCACTAAAATGCTGACATAGAACAGACAAGGATGAAATTTTCAGTGTTGCAAGTTACTGTAATACAAAAGTTAGGACAAGGACTGCATAGTCTGCGTATCATCATGGTTTGAATATTTGGTGCAAAGAAACAGTTTGCCAGAGCTGAGAAAAATTACTGAGAACATTAACATAGAAACAGCAATAGTACGTCATAGAAAGGACACCGCAAAGGACACAGATAAGTCCCATTTACTTAGATGGTACTTGTGATATGTTACCAGTATCATAAGATTAGTTGTATGGTTGGTCAGTATAATTTAAGGTATTTTCATAGTATTGTAATGTACTTTTTTAATAATTAGTACTGTTATTATATAACACAGTAAGAGTTCATCATCTCATCACTACATCATTACATCTCTTATTTTAGTATCTGAAGAAAGGATTCTTTTTATATGGGTATGTGAGTCTGTTGGAGTGCAGTTTGGAAAGTACGGTAATGTAGTTTGATGTATGTTTGTGCATGTGGGAGTTGTGAATGACAAAAGAGGTTATATATTAAAACTGAGGTAGGAGGTGGCAGCAGTTTCAGTCTTAATTTTCTCATAAAATTTTGACTGAAGGTGAATGTTACGCACCACCAATGTTACATGGATACTTATATTTTAACTTTGCCCATAGTTCAGATTTTCTCACAAAGTAAAAATTTGTGTAAGATGTGATTTTAAGTCCAGGATAGTATTAACCCCTTCAGTCTAGTGGCATAGTTTTTATTTTATTCTTGCTATCTCCAGACAGTTTTATCAAGTTTAAGAGAATCTTTTCAAAATTGAAAAATTAGATATAGCCTTCATTAACCCCTCCATCAATATAGAGCCTTCTCAGGATGAATAAAACTCTCTGATACTGCCCTATTTAAAATGAAAACATTGCCATTGGACTGAAGGGATTAAAGCCTAAGATTAAATGGATTTGCTTAGCGATTTGTTTCAAGATTGTTCCTGGCCTTGTTACTACTGTATGTATTGTAATCTTGTCAGCCCGAGGACATTGTTTTGATTTTGTTCATGTTCCTGCTAGACAGTTTTACTCAGCTTAGAAGAATCTCCTAGTAGTGAAGGGATCCTGGAAGACTCTTCCAATCCCTGTAGTTTATAAAGTTTTCAAGAACCTGAATAAAAGTGTCTGGACATAGCAAGAATACAACAAAATATGTCATTGGATTTAAGAGATTAATCCTGATGACATATTTTTATTACATTTGTTAGTGCATGAGTACTTTCCCAGTAAAGGGACAGTTTTCTGATGCATGCTGGGAGATCAAGGGTGGTCCTTCGTGCTGTGCACTGTACTAATGTATTGCATTAACCTGGTTGCCTTCACATACTGTATTTTTTAGATGCCTGATGGTCTAATCAATCTAGGCCTTCCATTCAGACATGGCCCATGAGGGTCTGATTCTTAGGGGTTGTTTGTTTTTTTTGCTCACATAATGTTGCTACAGGACAAGGAACTGGGCACTCTTGCCTTGATTGACTGGATGGAGTCTCCTAGCCTCAAGCCCGTGCGGTCCTAATGGAGCATTATTAAATTCGATGATGGATGAGTTTGTTACCTTCAGTTAATTTTTTTAAGCTTAGAGAGGGATGTTAGCTTGTTAACAGATTAACTAAGATTGTCTAAACCCATCTCCGCACATGATCTCTCCAAAGCCGACCAAAAAAAAAACTTGTCCGGAGGTAACAAATACAGTATTAAGTAAGTACGGTAAGTCATCTGACTGAAGAGGTTAATGGTGTTAGATATGGTGACAAACTGGTAGTATCTACACCACATGAATGTACTGTAGATATTCCCAGTGTAGAGCTCCCCTTCCACTAACTGCCTAATACAGGATGTTCTAGATTACTGTGGTAAGAGAGCTTTATCTGATTTTAGGCAGCATTTGGAAACTTCCTGTTCTCTTGTTTCCAGATAATACTGTATGGTTAAGTGAAGATGAAAGGGAACTGCAAGGCATGGTGAATGAGTTTGGGGGAGTGTATAAGAAACAGAATCTAAAGGGGAATGTAGGAAAGAGTAAAGTTATGGTCTTTGGAAGAAATGAAGTCACTAAATGCCCAATGAGGATGGATGGTGAGGAAATGGAAAATGTGAGTGCATTTAAGTACTTGGGTAGTGCGATGAGTAAGATTGGAAGTTTGGAGGATGAAATGCTTGAAAGAGTACAACAGGGAAGAAAGGTTGCTTGTTCTTTGAAAGCAGTGAAAAGAAATAGGGAAGTGAGCATGGATATATAGAAGTCGCTGCATGATAGTACTGTGTTACCAACTCTAACATATGGAATCGAAGCTTGGATCTTGTTGGAAGGACACAAGTCAAGAGTGAGAGCAGTAGAAGTAAGCTATTTGAGACAAGCATGTGTTGTTACCTGAAGAGACAGACAAATGAGGAAGTAAAGGAGCATCGTGGTGTGGATGTGGATGTGATAGAAACCATTAGATAAAATACATTGAGATGGTTTAGCCATGTGGATAGGATGGAGAGTGAGAGACTAATGAGGAAGGGTATGCGAGTGAGGTGGAGGGGGGGAGAGGGAGGCTGACGATGAGATGGAGGGGTGGCGTGGAGAGATGTGAGAGAGGGGGTATGAGCTGGAGGGAGGGCAGTGAAATGGCAGGGGACAGGGCGACGTGGAGGCAATTTGTTTGTGGCCATCCCTTATGGGATTACGGTGTCTGGCAGTAGGCAGATAGATTTATCTGATTGTCTTCGAGTATGACATTTCTTCCTTTCATCCTTATACAGTACACCATCATGATATTGCAGCTTGGATAGGACTTCATCACCCAATACATGGATTAAGAGGTTTAGTAGTTGGATTCCATGAGGCAAATAGGAAAATTAGCACTGGCATCTGATTCCAGAATTATGGACCTCCCTGTATAAACACACGGAGTAAGGATTAAAAGATTGCCATGGTATAACAGTTATGGTGCTTTTATAATTGTATATATTTCTCAGAATCAGTAAGTTGTCAAACTAGTATTTTATCACTCCTTTGAGAATGAGAAAAGTCATCTTCAGAATAAATTCATATCTTCAGAATACAGTAAATTCCTGTCCTCAGAAGGTTAAGAATACAGTAAATTCCTGTCCTTAGATGGTTAATTTGCAATAATTAAATACAGTACAGTAATACATTGTGATTTGTAATAGTATCTGCATTAGTAACAGTTTGGATTGCTGAGATTTGAATGAAGCTATATATATATATATATATATATATATATATATACTGTGAGTCAGTCAAATGCACCAGCAGGTTATATGTGGTTTATTGTATGTAAAGTTTGACATATCAAAATATAGTTTACATAGTGAGTCCTTCAATATCTGCTATAAGTTTACAACAGAATATAAATAAGAAATTCATTACATAAACAGTCGTCAGTGCATTTGAGACGACCCTTAGACAAGCAGTTCCACATTACGTGTGTTAGTCAGTATGGGGTTTGGGCACCATTTGCAGCCATGCAAGATGTAATTCTAGGCCTCATACTGGACACCAGATAATGTAGTGTGTACTGTGGAAGCCGCTCCCACTCTCCTTGCACTGTTCCTGTAACAGCTTCTTGTTCCTTCTTTTTTCTCATAATATTTAAATGACTACAGTACATTCCATCGTCCAAGTAGGGAAATTGTTTTGTTTTGCCTATGAATCATTGTTTACTTACCACATTTTTGTGGAGAATTTCTCTTTGCTGCTTCCAGGTATATGTGATCCTGTACTTTATTTTTCTTTCAACATCCATTTGAGTAATGTGGGATTATGTACAGTATGTTATTAACTTCTGATTCACTGACTCTACCACAGCTGAATTTGGAAGTATTTGCCCTTGCTGTTAATCATTAGTTAAGCTTATGGTATGCCTTTCCATGTCAGTTTAACCAATACTGAGGTGAGCTCATGTATCATCTTTTAAAAGCATATTTTCAACTTTAGCTCAGAGTTTTTTTTTTATAGATGGTGCATGTTGGCACTGACAGCCACTTCACCTTATCCCAGCTATGGATCAACTTTTTCTTGTCATGTTAGTGCACATAGCAGTATCATCTTGAATATTGTACAACTCTTGGACTTTGGTTAATCTCATTTTTCTCTGTTTGCTTGTTAGTAACTTGATCAACATAGAATTGGCATGGAAAACAGTACATTGTAGATATTGTATACTAAGAGGACCTAGTCTTTGGTTTGAAAAATTAGATTTTTATTTATGGCAGCAGATGTAGAAGGGTTCATGGATAATGTAACAGGATTTGGTTTATATTTTTAAAATTTAATAGTGGGACCAGTTTCATTCATATGCGTATTGTCTCCCAAGTATGCAGATGTGCTCAGCATTTAGACGTGCATTCATCCAGCTTCGCTTTGTTTTATAGTACATTCCATTAGTTTAAACCAGACTGGTGATTCTTAAGCAGAAATATTGATACAGTATTAGTGTGGTATTGGTCATTGTTGCAGACTCTTCCTTAATTTCATTACATAGAAGGAAAGGACTGTTCATTACCTTGCATACCTGGTAAAATGAAATGCAGTCAGTTGATTCAAATGACATGAAGCACAGTATTTTAATTTTGTCCATATTAAAGACAGGGTAGTGGTTGGCAATCGAGGTCTGGCATTTTTTTTAAAGCATTTCTGTACAAGAGGTCTTATTTTAGCTGCTGCTGCTGTTAATATTTTAACCAGAGGTATGAACTCGATTGACTGTCGGCTGAATTTTTGCCCTTCTGCAGTTCATCCATCTCGTGAGATTGAAAGGGAGATGAGGGACTTAATTAACCAGTGAGTGGTGTTCCCTTGTTACATTAGTACCACCAAGTGAAGATAACCCTCTCTAATGTAGGTGTCCTTGTAGCTAAATACAATAAAATAACATTCTGATATAATAGTGTGGCAGTAGAAAGAAAAATTTATGAGTCAGCATGGCATCAGACGTGTCAGAAAGAGAAATTTTAAGTCAGCATGGCATTGGAAGGGTCAGTGGACATATTTAGAACTCCTTCCTGTTGTTACCAAGAATTAGAATGAAGACAACATACTACTAGAACTTAAGATAACTAATTCTGTTTTACCTAGAAGATTTGTTTTCCCAAGTTGAACTGTACCCCTGTGATGTTTGACCCCTGATGTCTCTCTGTCTGGCCATTGACTGCACCCTCCTACTGCATAACTGGTTCCCAACCCCTTACCCTTACTCCAGTCACCCCTAAACCTTCCACCCATACCCCTCTAACCTTCCAACCTCCACCTCCCATAACCCCCCACTCCCCTTCTACCTTAGCTCATCTTTCCCCCTCCCCTCCATCGCACCACTTCATCATGGTGTGACCTTCTAGCCTATAGTCCAATTCAGATATCTAACATCACATAGACTGTAGACAATATGTGTGTGTGTGTGTGTGTGTGTGTGTGTGTGTGTGTGAGAGAGAGAGAGAGAGAGAGAGAGAGAGAGAGAGAGGGAAGGAGGGAGAGAGAGAATGTGTGTAGAATATCCTGTGGTGCAGTTGCTTTTCAGTTCGTAAATGCCCTGCCATGTAAGGTTTGTCATTTAACTTGTAATTTTAATGAAGAGCAAGTGGCGAATGTCTGCAGTAATTAAACTAGTTTGTTGGGTACACCATTCCACATGTTCGAAAGCAAGGAAAAACTGAAATATGTAGTACTGTATTATTTAAAAAATGATAGGAAGATAATTATGTTAGTCTGTTTGCATCCTTACAGTGGAATGATTTATATGAATTAGGAAATGAACAATAGACGTATAGTAACTTATAATCAGTCAGTGTCATGGGTGCTAGGCTTTTGTTTGAGCTTTTGTTTGGGGGGAGGGTGGGGATTGACTGATACTTCGAGGTAATGGCATGAAATAATCATAGTTTTTTATGATAGGCAAATGGGATGCAATTACTTCAAACGTTTGCGCGGTCAATTTTTGGGTCAATTTTGAGTAATGAACTGCTGCCCGGGCTGATGGAGGTAGATAATTAATATTTTCATAACCTTTTAATAGCCTGACTGTTGAGCCGTGGAACTATCAATGCAGTGATGCCGTCCATTTTTATCCCACGCTCATTATCATCGTGCTAGTTTTTTTTTTTTTTTTCTTAGTTTCACATGTTTTAGTTTATGCTTATTTTGTTCGTACTCCTTATACAGCTATGAATATGTAACTATAGATGTTTTTGGGTAGGAAACATTCAGTTTATCACTGTGGAGCTTCATTAGCCGTATTCTCGTTGATGTACAAGACTTTGTTGAATATTTCCTTTGAAATTTATTCGCATATTACACCTCTAGTCTCATTTGCATCTTTCCTTTTTTTTTTTTTTTTCTCTCAACAGTCCACACAAACATGCAAGAGGGTACGAGTATTAAGGTGTTATAGGAAAAATAAAAAAAAAAAACTTCCAGGAGAAGATGTTAATCAGCTTTGCCAACAAGAATATGGTCATTTGTGCTCACATGTTGCGGCTTAATTTCGTGAAAGTGAACTGAAGAAGCATAATATAAATGTAGCCTTTGTGTAAGTGATGAGCATATTGTTTATTATTATTGTTATTTATTATTATTATGAACAGGTTTTCTTAGCAGGTAGTTACATGAGAGAAACTATGCGAATGTTCTTATTAATTGGCAAGAGGGATAGTATGTGAGAGTAATTATTATATAAAAAATGACACAAGGGCCAGCTATTTATTTAGTTGATTGTGTTTCGGGGTTATCTGATGTTTTATTCATTTCAATGTGAACATTAACATAACCCTCAAAACAACTCCACTGATTTTATTTTATAACTGTTAGTTGTACTTACATTCCAAAACTCCATTTATACCAAGTAATTTATACAATCAAGGCGTCTGCAGATCAGCGGCCATAATGATAACCCACAATAATATACAGTTCATTGTTTTTGTTAGCATTGTTTTATCTGCGATTCTAATAATTTTCTAGTCTGCACACAGCCAAATAAAGGCTGGAAACATGAAATGCCTATGTGTCTGCGGCATTGATAGGACACGTCAAGAATCAATTTAGGCGGTGGCGTGTTAGTGTGGGTTCATTTGCATTATGTCTGTGAGGATGTGCCCACCAGTAATTAAAACAGTGATGGATAACGCTTTGGGAAGCACTTTTATGTATTATGCTCTGTGTTTATTCTTTTTATTCATCATATGTATTTTTTCGCATATACAGAGGTAGCGGATTACTTTGGCTATATTTATTTGAATTTGCTCATCACACACACACACACACACACACACAGTAGTAGACAACGCTTCGTATTCAATTTTACGGATTTTTTTCCCCCTTTTATTCATCTTGTGTAGTTACCAAATTGTTTAGTTTATGGAGGTGTTTCATGTACTGATCCTGTTTAATTACTGAATGATTTTTTTTTTTTTTCGCTTATCGTACATAGTTTTGTTTGATATATTTTTAGTGGTGATGCATAACACCTTGCTTGTTGATAGGCTTATATTCTTTGTATCGGCATTCATCAATTATGTCTTGCCCGGTATCTTATATAGTCTGATATACATAGTGCTGGGTAATGTTCCATTTAGGCATCATTTTATGTAATTGGTATGTTGTATAATATTCATGTTAGATTTATTTAATGTTTGTGGTTATAAAAAGCTTTTTCATCTTTATGTCAGTGTTTCTGTCATCAGCATCATCATTTTCATCACCATCATCAACATCGGCGGTAGCCGAGCGGGTAGGGAGGTGGCCTGAAATCTTTATGGACTCCGGTTCGTAATCGCGACTGGGACAGGGAACAGTTTGAGGATTTGAATTTCGAAAAAAAAGAAAAAGAAAAAGAAGCTTTACTGATTTACCTAAAGACCCGCCTACATGTCAAAACACCCCCGCTAATACCAATGAGACAAGCCTAGCATGAATTTAGTATGGACGGTGGGTGTTAGCACTGAAGTGGTGGCATGTGGAGGTGTATAGTACGTAGAGGGACTGCTGGGCCTCAGGGATCGGGTTGTTTAGACTATACGCAGAATCCATCGCATAAAAAAAAAAATAATAATAATAATAATAACCGCTGTATCACCAATATGGGATAGATAATGATTCACCCATCGGGGAGATGAAAAAGTAAGAGAATTGTCATTGAAGTGCTGATGACGTAATCGTGATTCCGTTTTTATTCCACATTATTATTAAATATTCTTGTATTTTGAGGCCTTTGTTCCACATTAGTCTTTCGGTTAAAAATATATATTGGGTTTTAGTCATTTGGATTTATTTATGGTTTATTTAATTTTCGGCATTTTTTTTTTGGGGGGGGAGGAGGGAGATCTGGTTCTCTTTCATATTCTCACATTCTCCATTTTTAAAACCATTGACATCTTTCTTCCATTTTTACCCCGTATTTTTACCCCGTATTTTTTTCATACTGTGTCAGATTCACCAGGGTTGTCGTGTCTCATTCATTTTCAGATTATTTTTTATTCGTTTTTTTCACATCATTTTTATATATGATTTTATTGGCTGTTTTTTTCGGATTAATACTTTTCCTCTTAGACTGCTATACATAAGATGAATATATTTTGTGCATATTGTTAAAGAATGGATGCATAATATATGTATGTCGATAGGAAATTTGTTATATATATATACTTGAACTGTCATCACTGTTTGCCCCAGATAAATATATTGTCACCCGTAGCTCTGAATTTATATACCTGTGGAAGAGAGAGAGAGAGAGAGAGAGAGAGAGGATGACAGACACATGAAATTTTGGAACGAGAGAGGGGAGGGGGATGACAATGATAGACACGTGGAATTATGGAACTGCATATTTTAGTGCCTTACATTTGCAACTGTTAACGACCTTGCAGTAATCAAAGAAAACGAAATTCAAGCCAAGCACTCCTGTACACACGCTATTAACCCTTTCACTACGATGATGTATGATGTTTTTCTATTCTAGCTACCTCCAGACGACTGTATTCATCTTAAGAACAGACCTCTTGTAGTGGAGGATCAGATCAGACGATTGCATGTTTATTCAGATCCCTCCAGACGATTTATTGAGAATAGATGCATTAACCTGTTCAGCTCGGGTAGTGAGGGCTTACGATAATGGAGGTGGATAAGTGATTCAGTGTGATAGTGATAGAATGAGTTATAGTGGCGTAGTGACCAAACTCCACAAGGGTGTCTATCCATTCTTTGCAGAAAACGGATATAGCCTATTGTGCTAAGTCTATTTATTTGTGTGGGGAGGCTGTGGCTCAGTCGGTAGAGAGGTGGTCTGCAGTCCTACCGGACCCAGATTCAAATCCCCGCTGGGGCAGGGAACAGTGTAAGGATTTGAATTTCTTAAAAGCAGACTTTACCGATCTACCAGAAGACCCGCCGACGTCTTAAAAAAAAAAAAGCTAATACCAATACACCAGTCCTGTATAAGACAGCCATAGCAGTATGCAATATGGACGGTGGATGTTAGCGCCGAAGTGGTGACATGCAGAGGTGCATGGTATGCAGGAGGACTACTGGTCCCCCAAAAGCAGGCTGTGAAGTCTATGCCCGGAGTCGGACACATTAAAAAAAAAAAAAAAAAAAGTATTGTATGAGGAGCAGGAGGCATGGAATAGCTCTGCATGCCTTTCCTTGTACTTTCTGCCAGTAGTAGTAGTAGCAGTAATAATAATAATCAAAAATAATAATAAAAATAATAATAATAAAGGTACAATTGGGCATGGGTTATAAATATTAATTATGTTCAAGATTGCCACACGTGGACTACAACGGTTGCGTGTGGTGGTGTGGGGAACTATAGGGTGCTTTCATGCACGCTTGTCAGGCAGCCATGTGTGGAAGGGTATAATGGGATAGCAGGCAGTACCATAATTTTACACGTCGTTGGAGAACAAGTAGAGTGGTGGCTATATCCGACAATGGTAAAACGGTAGAACGTATGAACACAATGAACTTGAGGACACGTGATCTACTTGGAGTGTGGTAGAATGTAGTGGCGGACAGTGATCTACTTGGAGTGTGGTAGAATGTACTGGACACATGATGTACTAGGAGTGTAATAGAATGTACTGGAGGACATTTGATCTACGAGTGTGGTAGATTGCACCGTAGGACATCTGATCTACTTGGAGTGTGAATACAGAAGTTTAAAAATAGCATATCAAGTATTTAATTTAAGTATTAAGTTGGCCAATGGAAATTTAAATAAAAATATTGACTAAAGCGTTGTTCTGTATTAATATGACGGTATAACTGTCTATATATATATATATATATATATATATATATATATAAAGAAATAAGTGGATAACAATGAAAAGCGCGACTTTGCAGAAATTCCCTCGTTTAAATCTCCCGCCGCGCTGGAAGCTGCGGAGAAAAACAATATGGTCGCTGTGGGTACGTGAGGTGTTTTGGCGCTTCATTTTATATCCTATCACGCTGACCGTAGGACTCCTGCGGGCAGTTTAAGGTAAGTGTGAGTTCCTTTAAGCGTTCTAGTTTGTGTGTGTCCGAAAGGGACGTGATTAGCCTTGAATTGTCCTGAAATGAGCGGAAGTTGTGAGACGTCCATGGCAAGATTGATGACGCCTCCGGTTTCTCGAGTAATACCTCCGTGATACCTGACTGCCAGTTACCAAGTTTGTCAGTGGCCTAGACATAGTGTTATTAGAAAGACTTACTTACTGTCCACAGATTTAAGGATGCTGGTATCTCATTAGCTTGCAATTCCTGTATATGAATTACATGTATATACCTTAGAATACCCAACATTCAGTATTGTAAAACGCTGGTAATGAACCCGCATAAATATTAATACCAATAAGATAATGTAAGTTAAGGTTGTAAATGAATAATAATGCAGAGCGCAAACTTGGTTCGTAATATCCCTTGTTTAAATTAGGGCCGGGTGAGACCTTGGTTTAAATGTCCCGCCCGTCAAAACAAGACGGAGTGTCTGGGATGCCTGCCAATGTTTACTCATGATTTTGTTGATGTGATGCCCACTGTGGGACTGCTGCGGCCAAATATAGGCGGATACTGATTCCACTAAGCATTCTAGCACACACCTATTTCAGGAAGGTGAGTGAATAATGTCGAGTTGTCCTGAAATTAGTGAAACAAGTGACGTCCAGTGTATGACTGGGTACGGCGCCACCGTTTTCCTTTAACTCTCATTGGTTCCACGTGCAGTGGCCTTTAAATTTGGGGACTTTATAGTGCCTATCAGGTGAACCTGCCTTAGCCTAATATAAACAGAGATTTACTCTAGAAGTCTAAGGACATATATATAATATTTTAATAAGCGTCAGACATGGAAAAAAAAAGAAAAGAAAACGCTAATTATGTAGTAACCCCCAAAAGTATCGTGCAGGTAGGGTATGATGATATACGAAATGACCATTGTAGTTCATGAATTCTAAGGTTTATTTGTAACCACTTTTCCATACATATAATAACAATGCGGACTAGAAAATGTCATAAACAAGCCATCCTTGAGAGAGCAAGTTTATCAGCATGGGAAAGAAAATCGTTGTTCAGTATCCAGTAGCCATCGTCCCGTGTCTCAAATTGCCTCGCGTCAAGTGTGTACCGATACTTTCTGGTGCGAGTGTACGCTATGTATATATTTATAGTCGACATGTAATATAATGCGAATAGATACATAAGGAAATTTTTGAAACCCGCCTTGCCACATTCTTTCGTTTAAATCTCCTGCCGCGTCTCGCATCCGTAAGTTCCCACGCCGCACACTTAGGGAAGAAGCAAGATTGCGACTGTGGATGTACTTTGTGTTGATGCGTTTGTTCTTCACGCCGACTGCTGGACTCTTGTGGCCAGATTAAGGTAAGTACCACTTCTACTAAGTATTCTAGCATGTGCCTACGTCTGGAAGGTTAGGGATTAGCGCTGAATTCTCATGGAACAAAGGTGAGAGAGAGGTGTTGTGGTTCGTTCATGGTTTGGTAGATGTCAAGCAGGGTGGTGGATGTCATTTCGTGTGCATCATAGTTCGAAAAGACAAGTTCATGATTATCTGACGGTCATTAACGGAACATTAAAAATTTTACGTTTTTAGCCGGCATCCCACATAACAGAATGCGTTTAGCAATGATGTGGGATAGGAAGTCCTAACATGTCATTCCATATTTGTCGCGTGACTATTTAACAAGATTTTTGGTCAGAACTTCAGCTTCGAGATTTTGGGTTTAATTATACAAATCAAGATGTAGGACCATATGCAGGAAGGGGAAGATATTAGTTGACGATTAGGCAGACGCTGTTGGAGGAGGAGGGGGAGGATTTTAACAAACATTAGGGATCCCCCCCCCAAAAAAAAAAAAAAACGCTTATTATGTACCCTATGTATATAATTACAGTCGATGTATAGTATTCATTATATGAATAAATATATAAGGACATTATTAAAGCCCAGCTTGCTAAATTCCGTCATTTAAATCTCCCGCGGCGTCTCGCATCCGGGAATTCCCACGCCGCACGTGTAGAAGAGAAAGAAGATGGCGAGTGTGGAGAGTGGCTTGCGTTGATGTGTTTGTTTATCTTGTTTCACAGCGACTACTGGACTCCTGCGGCCAGATGAAGGTAAATACCAGTTACAGTAAGCATTCTAGCATGTGCTTGGGTCAGGTAGGTGAAGGATTAGCGCTGAATTGCCATGGAACGAGTAAAGTAAGAGGTGTGTGGTTCCTGTCAGTGTTGCTAGATGTTCAGCAGGGCGGTGGATGAGATTTCGTGTGCACCATACTTCAAGAAGACAAGCCCATGATTTTTTTTTACGGTCTTTAACGGAACATTCATAATAAGCAGATGTGGTAAGTCTGCATCCCACATTAGAGTGCATTTAGCAACGATGTGTGATAGGAAGGCCTGACACATTCCATCTTTGTCACGTGACTTAAAAATTTTCAGTATATTTGTGCACGCCTTCAGCATAGGGATTCGTGGTTTAATTATACAAATCTAGCTACAGGACCGTATGCAGGATATATGTTTAGGGGAAACTATTAATATACGATTAGACAAACGGTGTTGGAACTGGAGGAGAGAGTTGGCATCCGGCATTGAGTTTAAATACCCTCCCTACCTCCATTATGATTCCTAACTTTTGGCTGTCAGCTACTACTTTGCTTTAATTTTCTGCGAATGTTAGACGATTTTACCATGAGAAGAGAAATATCGTATAAACTAGTAAAAGTGCGTTTTGGACGATATTAGACTACATTTAATTTTACGGCGAGTGACAGACAAACCGCAGATACTGTTGAAGGGGGGAGAGGAGTGATCGTGTTCAGAGATTATTTTTAATTTGTATCTGAATTGCATCCTTCTCAAATTTGGGGGATGTTTGAACCATTTCAAATCATGACATTTTCATTGATTATTCCTGCTATTACGATTTTATTCACATTGGGATGTTTCTTTTCCATTTTTTCTTTGTTTTTTATTTTACATGGTTTAGGTATTACATTCATTATCATTTGGAAAACTAGAAATGTTTAAGTGAATACAGTCATCAGGAGGTAGTAAGAATAAGACGTGGTCGTATTAGAGGTTTGTGTGTGTGTGTGTGTGTGTGGTCTGCTTGTTACCTGGTTTGTTCCTTTGGTTTATCCCTCGTGTGTATTTGCAGGGTACCGGCAGTCTTTATTTGTTCTGTAGTTATTTTCTTTGCATTTATTACATTTATCTGTAGGTTCTAAGGATGCAAAGGAGGGAGATGAGAGAAACTGGAGGGAGGGGATGAAGGAAGGAATGAAAAGGAGAATGGTTGGAGAGGGAGGGGGTAGCTGAGATTAGGGGGTGTAGAAGGAAGAGGGTGTACTGAGATGGAGGGGGAGGGGGAGGATGTAACGTCAACGTTGAATGGTAAACGTGTGGGAGGCGGGGGTGGTGAAAAGGAGAGAGAAGGCTTGTTTAATGAGAGAGAGAGAGAGAGAGAGAGAGAGAGAGAGAGAGGGAGAGAAAAGCGAAAATATTGCCAAGATAAATTTTGTAGAATATATTATGGTTAAGGGCGATATTAATTTGTTATAATACGGTACGGATACTTTGCAACATTTTATATGAGCAGCATATACTCTGCAACAGTAGGATATATTAATATTTGAACCAACAATCAGTTCGGGGTACGGTACTAACCTTATAATTTGAAACAGCAGGCTGTATAAATATTTTTGGATAGTAGGCTATACGAACACTATAACATACTCTGCAGTAGCATGCAGTGTGAACAGTATATAGTGTAGACTGCATTTTAGCCCTAAAATTTTTACCGGTATTTTGTAACAGTATTTACAACCAGTAAGCTGTATATTTGCGACAGGTTCTACGAACACTTTCATTTGCAGATTAAGGCTCAACGAACAGTACTCCGTAACATCAGGCTATACGAACAGCATAATACCATGATTGCATCAACGGGCAAGGCATTTTTTTTTTTTTTCAACAAGGTTAAATGAACAGTATATAATAGACATTGAAACTGTAAGCTACGCGTTGATTATTACCAATATGGTTGGAGGAGGTTGTTTCACCCTCCAGTTTCTCTGAACAATATATATATATATATATATATATATATATATATATATATATATATATATATATATATATATTATATATATAAATTGGTGGATTTTAATGAAATTTTGTGGATATGTGGATCATGGGCCA
The DNA here is from genome assembly GCF_032717465.1 of Coenobita brevimanus. Lineage (NCBI taxonomy): Eukaryota > Metazoa > Arthropoda > Malacostraca > Decapoda > Coenobitidae > Coenobita > Coenobita brevimanus. Next base: position 31,781,283 of record NC_137043.1, on the reverse strand, counting down.
ATGAATGGTTAATTAAATTTTGGTGGTGACCTGAGTTTGAGTCCCCGGTTTAGGACTTTTTCGTTTGTCCACAAGATATCTTAAAAAGTCTTTGATGGATTTCAGTGAAAATTTGTGGATGTGTGGGTCATGGGGAATAGTACCAAATTTTGGTGGTGATCTCAGTTGTCTGGTATAGGCGTTGACGGAGGTATATGCTCTCCGAATGCTGTAGTCCTGTTTACTTTGTAGTGGGAGTTAAATGAAAAAACGGATAATATTTGTAACAAGTCGATGCGAAAAATTTTCTTGTCAACAGTATTGCATAGTGCAACAGTATCTATACGAATGATGTAAGGTTTATGATTTAGAACAGTATACGAATAATAACTTGCATGTTTCCCCCTCCCCCGCTGTTAAATAGCCTATTTAACTGTGACTGATTAGCAGCTTAACTGAGTTCAGTCGTCTAGCCACGAGAATATATTCTATTGAACACCAGTATCTAGTGGGTTAAAAGAAAAATACGACTGCTGCTGCTGATGAAAACTGACATTAGTTAGTGTTCGTAGGCCATCTCCAAAAGTTTAAGAAACCGTGGTAATAATTTCAATACTAGGATTAGATTATTACGTGCCCGTTAGTTCAGTAAGCCAGATTGATTTTACGGGTAGAAATTGCTGTTTTCATCATCATCATCATCATCATCATGACTTGCCCACCATAAGATGGAGTTAAGTTGGATCCTTAAAAATCAGAGGGAAGGTAAGGAGAGAAACAAGAGTAGAATTGCTCTGGGAGCTACGGCGAGGCTTTGTTTCAAACGTTTGCTGTAAAAAGTAACTAGCCATGTCAAATGACCTTATATGGGACCACTTTTATGTCTCAGTGGGCTTAAATGAAGAACTTTACTAAAGTTGCTGTTAGATGGCGCCACTACAGGTGACACCTGACAACATATCTGGATTCTCCATGTCAAATAACTACATATGGGACCACTTTTATTTCAATAGACTTAAGTACTATTACTAAAGTTGTCGATAGATGGCGCCTCCTCAAGTGTCAGCTGATGGCAGATTTGGATTCTCCATGTCAAATTGCAGTATATTGTGCCACTCGTATGTCTCCAAAAGGCATCCTTGTAACAAATCCGCCAGAAGCAGCAAAATGCTGGCCACTCATTGGCCTGCTGGCCATTACCGCAGGTAAAATATTTCATTATTTATAATAGCTAGTCGCTTTGCTTGTGCGTAACAAGCGTTAGTACTGATGAAAAAAAAAAGTTTAAGAGTAATTACGTTTTGTTCGGTGTAGCCCAGTTGTAACCATATTGTGTTGATTTATTAATGGCAACTTGATTTGATAGCCTGTGTTGATACACAGTCTGGCTCAGTTATTATGCTTTGTTGGCAGTTCGTACACACACACACACACACACACACACACACATTGAAAATCTCTACAGTACTTAAGCCACACGTGCTTGCATCATTCATTCACAAATTATATTGTCGAACTAATTAACCCTTCAGCGCGAGGACGCCATGTGTAGATTATTTATTCTTGCTGCACCCAGAGATTTTATTAAGCTTGGCAGAGCACCCTAATAGTGAAGGGATGTAGGCTTCGTAATTTTTTCCATTGGGTTTTAAAATTTCATTACTGACTAAAAACGTCAACAGATAACACGATTAAATGAAAATATAGTACCATAGTTAAATACGGGTAAAATATATACGTAGACTACACCTGCACGTATCTTTCGGTGCTTGTCACATTGTCGATTTAATAAAACGAATGACAATATAGTACCATAGTTAAATACGGGTAAAACATCCGCATATAATACAGCTGCACACACCTTTCTTTCAATGTTTGTCACATTTTGGATTTAATAAAACATAGGGGCTAGGAATTTTGTACTCAAAATTTTGAAAAAAAAAAAAAAAGTTTAAAAGCCTAGTGTAACTAGTTTGAATAATTCATTCATTTTTTCATACCATTTTTCTTGATACAAACAATAAAAGAACAGGAAGACGAATAAAACAAAAACGCTTCAAATGTAAAGCTTTGTTTTCGTTATAAAAAAGAGAGTATTTAGAACGAAAAAATAAAGTTGTGTATACTAGGCTAATGCAGAGCCCTCTGTATTCCTTTGATGTCATATACTTAACTTTTTTCTCCCATGGTCTTCTTTCGAAAATTCTGTACGAGAAGTGCCGGTATTGCAAATTTTAGCTTGAAAATTATTTGAAACTTGCAGGAATGATGGAAAATGGATGGGAGGTTATTGTATTATATTAGTGGATGTGGTGGTATTTATAATTGTTGAAGTGACTGAGTGAAATAGACCCATTCCGAAAGATTGCTCGTACTTTAAATTTTTACTGATATATTTGATTTGAAAAAAAAAAAAAAAAAATGGAAGCGTAAAGGAAATGGGTGTTTACTGTGTATCGAGAGTTATGTTTTGTTTGTGGATGAATGTACAGTAAGTGTTGTGATTATGGAACATTTATTTATTTAATTTATTTTTAAGGGAAGTTGTGTTGCCTTGAATGAGCTTTGTTAAGGTTTTTTGAAAATATGTAGGACGATTTATAAAGAAAGGTTGAGAGTGTTTAGTATTTATGCATTTTTCCGTACGCGAGATGCATACCTGCCAAACTTTTGACCGGGTTATTGGCCTTTCCCGTCTGTCCTTTGACCAGGTGAATTTGTGTATTTCTAAACATGGATGTAATATGCATCAGCAGTTTTCTAATTTTGCCACAGTACGAGTATTTAGTGGCAAACATTTAGCCTGTTTATCCTGAAGTCTTTTACCCACAGTTATTACTATTACCGGTATTATTATTATTATTATTATTATTATTATTTACCTCGAGAGACTTCAAGGGATTAGATATAGCCTTCGTCAGCTCTTATGTTTTCGGGCTCTCCTAAATAATTAAATCGTCCAGAAGCAACAAGGGTATACTACAAAAAGTCCTCGCTGTATTTTGAGGGGTTGCAATAAACGCACGTGTTTTACAAATTTCTTATTATGCTTTTTAGAGGGAAAAACGTAAACTGATTGTAAATAATGTGTCTTGTGATGAAGGGAACCGGCAGCCTCGTCCACAGGAGAGAGAGAGAGAGAGAGAGAGAGAGAGAGCAAAGAACGAGTCCTGAGTGACAGCGTTTTTATCTACAGCCACAGGAATGGGATGCAAAGTAGTACAAATTTTCTTCGCGTTGATAGCCATGTGGTGCATGTATTCTTATGCTGGTAGATCCGGGTTCGGAATTTTTTGTTGATCCCACAAGACTGCGTAGATCAGAGGCCGTAAGTCTGTCTCAGGTACCATAGCGTTTAAGACCGACATCCTGACACGTTGGATTGAGTATTACCTAAGCAAGTAATTTCAGTAACCAAGTGTTCTTAGTTTGCATTAGGCCCACAAGGAGCAAAGCCATTATCATCATCATCATCATCATCATCATCATCATCATCATATATCGCGTAAGAGGAATGAGATAGGAATACAAGGTCAGTTTGGATATTACGTTGTTAAAAGTTCTTCTCGCTCCCCAGTTCTTTTTGCACTTCACGACTACAGATTAATCTCATTCTCGCTTTCTTCTTCCCAGGGAGCTGAAACTGCATCATCACTGCTGCCTCGATGACCGAACACCTTTAACTTGATTACGGATTTTCTACTTGATTTTTACTACTCCCAGACTTTTTTTTTTTTTTTCCAGCCAATGAAAGACTTTTCGAACGGAGCGTATTAGATTTAGCTTTCATTAACCCAGTTAGTAAAACAGACTACCCCTTCGCTGAATAAAATCGTCGTGGGGTAAGAAGAATAAAGGTACGCCATCATGGTGAAAGGTTGAGTCGTAGTTATATAAATCACTGTAACAAAGACCTAGACATGTGTTTAGTATAGTTCTTTTATCTGTAGATACTTTCCTGAATACCACGAAAAATTATGAAGTTGTGCTACGCGTATGTGGTAGCTTCAGCAGTAATCAGAAACTTTATTCGTAACTACACTAACGTTTTCTAGTTGTCTTGCCACTTCGGAAAGATATTTAGTATTGAGGGGTGCTAGTGAACGTTATATATATCCTAGTTCCCCTCTTAAACCGAGTAAAAAGGCGTGGAGATAGCAATAGCGATGTAAAAGGACCGTAGTGAAGAGCTTAACACCTACAGTCCAGCCCTCTACCCAGGATTTCTCTTCGCTGTACAGAATGACCTGGCGTTAGCTTGGTTAAAAATCTTAAGTGTGGTCTTGACAGCGAAGGGATTAATTGAGTTCATTATTGACTCGGATTGCTTGGAATTCCCTCACGTGAACATGATCGTCTGGTGTTTGCCTTGGCCTGATTATAACGTGCACGTGTGTCCTTGGCAGCGTTACGGGGTTTTTATACTCCCAAAAATTCATACATACTTTTTCGGTGTAAATGGCATGATCGACAAGGTCACACACACACACACACACACACACACACACACACACACACACACACACACACACACACACACACACACACACACACACACACTAAATGTATACGGTAAATAAATACAATAATGATACATGAATATATAGCTCCTGTGGCAAAACGTTCATAGAAGCACTACACGTATTATGTTTTTTCATATATTTAACATTATACAGTACATATGCTTCTTCTTTATTCTAGCGCCAATCAAGTTGTGTATATTATAGGAAAAGCCGCCTCTGACTGAGATTAAAGACGTTATATTTTTATCGTTTAATAAAAGGTTTGTTTATAATTTATTACACGCGTATCTATAATTCTTTACTTGCATCTTTCCTTCTTTTTTCAATCGTTGCCCGATGTCTTTTTTTTTTTTTTTTTTTCAATGTGTAGGCTAATTTAAATTCGTCTTTGTTGTACATTGTATCCACGGTCAGAGTATATTTAGTTTTATTTTATCTTCTGACGTAATGACAGTGCAAGTAATTACCCTACGTTTCAGTTCAATTCGGTACTTTTTTTATGATTGTATTTGCAAGTTTTATATACGGTATATTCCAGTTATTAGAACGTCGCTTTATTGGTAGCCTGTACGTTGTTGCTGCTGTATATTTCTCCATTCCAGTGACATTCTCTCTCTCTCTCTCTCTCTCTCTCTCTCCATTTATTTATTTACCATTGCCCCCAGTCTGAAACCCTGTCTTGCCTTCCATTTGTCTTCAGCTAAAATTTTTGTTGTGCTTCATAAATCCGGGTTGGGTGTGATTACGCTGGAGGCTGCAGTTAATTTGAGAGGGACTGTAGGAGCTCGAGAGGGTTAAGAGGGGGGGAGTAAATTAGAGAGGGGGGAGGCGGGGGAAGAGGGTGAGAAGTGGATGAAAAAGGATAGGGTAGGGAGTGGGAAAATTGCGTGTGAGAGGGGGGGGGAAGTAGAGAGGGAAGGAAGTGATGGGGAAGTAGAGGGTAAGGAGGAAGTGTACAGGGAATGGAGGGGGAGTGCTAGATAGATAAATAGAGTTAGAGAGAGAGGGGTGAGACTGATTGGAAGAAGGGAGGGAAAGAGGCTGTGTGTGGAGGAAGACTGGGTAGAAGAAGACTGGGAGAAAAGGAAGGGTTTGGGGAATACGGTACCGTAGATGAGGGGTGGGAAATGAAGAGTTTGAGGGGATGAGCGATTGCAGAGACGGAATGTGAAAAAGCAGGTGGTTTAACATTTAAGACACGGTAAGATGGAGTGGAAAGACGTTTTTTGAGAGAAGAGAAGGAGGAGGGAATAAAGAGTTAGAGGAAGATGGAAGGATGAGAGATGAGGAGGGAAGCGGAGGATGTGAGGGAGAAAGAGAAAAGATGTCAGAAGAGAGAAAGGAGCGAAAAGAAATGAGAGGATTGGGAAGGTGAAAGATGGAAGGTGGAGTAAGAAGAAAAGATGGAGAGAGAGAGAGAGAGAGAGAGAGAGTTTTACCTGAATAGAGTCCAAGCCCGGCCTACACTTTAATATTCTCACAGTAAACACAGTTCGTTGAAGGTGTGAGGGAGAGAAAAGAAAGAAAAAGGGAAGGAGAAGAAAAGGATTAGAAAAGAGGAAGATGGGAAGCAGAACAAGAATGGATGGTGAAGGAGGAGAAAAAGATGTATTACCCCTTTGTTAACAGAACATCCTGTTTTATTTTATTCTTGCCGTCTTCAAACTATTTTTATTTTGCCCAGACTTTTTGAATTGGATAGGGTGTAGTTTTCATTAACCTTTTCTCGACTAAACTTCTCATGAGCTTCAGAAAATCACACACACACACACACACACACACACACACACACACACACACACACTGACGTCCTTGGGTTGAAGGGTGTGAGGGTTTTGAACAGGTTTACATAGGAAATGTAGATAACAGGAGTCTTGTGACCTGTTGCGAGATATGGAGAAAACTAATTACGCATATCTCCATTACGCTGACGTATTTTTCTTTTTACTCATTCGACTACCAGACGATTTTGTCCAGTAAGGAAGGACAGCTAATAAAATAACGGGTTAATGAAGGCGGGAGGCTGGTATACATCTCCCCAATTTCGGTGATTTAAGTTAAACTACCATTAGGATTTTATTTTTCATGAAAGACCTCATGTTAAAAGGAGGTTAATGGAGACTGTACCTGTATATATATATATAATTAACAACGTCTTCCTTAAGCTGATTAAACTCACTTGGAGGTAGCAAGAAGTAAACAAAAAAAAAAAATGGCTGAAAAGGAATATATTTAAGCAACACCTGTGATTAAGGGATAAAAATTAAGAAGCATCTCCTCTCGCTACTACAGGAAAAATAAAGGTAAACATATTGGTCATTTTTAGGGCACTTTTAATGTTAGGAAAAAAAAAAAAAACAGTGGGAAAGTTGTGAGCTGTTGTAAAGCGGTTAAGAAATGAGAAAGGCAAGAGGGAGGAGGATCAGGAAGAAGGGAGAACAGGAGAGGGAGGTAGAAGGCGAAGGGGGATTAAGAAAGAGTGGCTGTAGGCAGGAAAGGAGAGAGAGAGAGAGAGAGAGAGAGAGAGAGAGAGAGAGGAATGGGAAAAAATATGGAGGTAAATTGGAAAGTATTTGGAGGGGGGGGGGAGGCAGGACCTGAAGGAGAAAGAGGAAAGGGTACGAGAGGAAGTGAGGTGGAGCGAGAGATGAAGAAGGGAGGTGTATGAAATTAAGAAATATAAGAGTCCGGCAGGATAATGAAAGTTGGAGTGGGAGAATGACGGATAACGTGGTAACACAGAGAGAGAGAGAGAGAGAGAGAGAGAGAGAGAGAGGACGAAAGCGAGAGAAAGTAGAAAGAATGTGGGAAGAAAGGGGAAAATTGTGATATGGAGAAAACGTGGAAGAGAGAAAAAGAAAGATAAACAAATGAATAATAGTGGAAGATGAAAAAAAAAATGGGAGAATTCTGCCAACAAACTAACAGATAAAAAAATACGGGATTAGAAGCTTTTGATTAATCGGTTTAGTTTATAATGACGTTACTCTCGCCTTCGCTAGATCTCAAACACGCGCGCCACATAATCGCGAGTAATTAACAGAATCCCGTTTCTTTTCACTTTGATTTTAATTGGCAGAGGTAGGATGTTATTGAAATCCACTTAATTTTGGAGGAGTGGGGGCTGATTTTCTTTGAGGCTTCCATAAAACTGATGAGGGGCAACGAGTGATATTCGACCGTAATTATGTACCCTGGTTTAATTTATGTACCTGTTTATTTATTTACTTATTAGCCTACAATTTGGAGAGGGTCCTCTTAATATATTTATATGTCTTGCAAAGAAATACAAGGCTACTAGAAATTGTGTGTGTGTGTGTGTGTGTGTGTGTGTGTGAGAGAGAGAGAGAGAGAGAGCCATACTGTAAAATCAAAATAAGGCTAGATTAGGTGATGATATATCGGGTTGGGTTAAAGCAGGTTACAAAGAGTTTGAATTAATTATTTAGTAGATACCTTAGTTTGTTTATTGTATGCAGGTTAATGTAGTATAGAAGTAAGAGGTACAAACAAATTATTCATACATACGGTAAGTTTATTAATCTGTGTGTGTGTGTGTGTGTGTGTGTGTGTGTGTAAATGTGTTAAAAGACTATCCAGTATTGATATCAGTAATCATCCAAAGAAAGGAGAGTTAAAAAAAGTGTAAAAAAGAGGGAGAAGTTAAAGAAAAAAAATTGTCTGGTAGGAATGGTGGGCTAGAGGAAGAACGTAAGCCAAAGACGTGGCCAGACGGCATATGGGAAACGGAAAGGGAGGGAGGTAAAGCGATCGTGTGGTGATGTGGTAGTGGCAGGTGTGTGAGAGCCGGATTAACACACACACACACACACACACACACACACACACACAAATTTCTCCTCCCTCTCTCTCTCTCTCTCACACACACACACACACACACACACACACACACACACACACACACACACACACACACACACACACACACACACACACACACACAAATTTCTCCTCTCTCTCTCTCTCTCTCTCTCTCTCTCTCTCTCTCTCTCACACACACACACACACACACACACACACACACACACACACACACACACACACACACACACACACACACACACACACACACACACACACACACACACACACACACACACACACACACACACACACACACACACACACACACACACACACACACACACACACACACACACACACACACCTGGGCCCCCGAACTCGTGAATATTGTAAGGGGGCGTGAAAGGAGCAACTATGAAGGTGAATGGAGAGGTTGGGATTGAGTCTACAGCTGTCCTCCATGCACTGTAGGGCTAAGAAAAGGAGGTAGTTGACCGGAGAGAGAGAGAGAGAGAGAGAGAGAGAAGGGAGGGAGGGAGAGTACAAACGAAAGCAAGTACCAACAGACTTACTTGTCCTTTCGTGGCTGGTACTTACAACGCGAAATTTCCGTCAGGTAAAGACAAGGATGGAAAAGCAGAAAGGCCGACTGGTAAGAGCAGAAATATAATGAAAATCGATAAACCAGTGTCCATAGAAGTGAAATATATACCTGAAATCTGTTCGTTACTTGGGTCTGGTATGAATGAAGGTAAAAGAATACAATTTTATGCGCAACTTAGGCTACGGTACCTTATGAATACGGCCCAGAAGCTATCCCCCGTTTCACCATCTCTAAGGCATCACTGGTTCAGTCCGATAGTCATTTTTCTTTCACTCGTTCCGCGACCAGGCGATTTGATTCAGCTTAGGAGAACGCCTAAGTAGTAAGGAGGTTAAGGAAGTTATATCCAAACCATCCTGTTCCAGAAACCCATTAACCTGATAAAAAATCGTCTGAACGTAAATGTAAAGGACGTAATCATATTTAATGGGTTAATCCCTTCGGCTTGATGACGTATTTTTCTTGCCACCTCTTGATTATATTATTATTATTATTGGTGACGTAGCCTTCAGAAAGAAAGACATTTTCAAAGGTGATTATAACTGTCTACATATTCGGTGCGGAAAAATAGTACCGGTACGCAAGGAGCAATGACCTGAAACCGTGTGTTGCAATTTGAGTAACTGAAATCAAAACAAAGATCAGCTGCTTTTCATGTGGAGTTAATAATCTTACCTGGTATATCACGGTATGTGGAAATATTGATACACTGTATTTTGGAGGTTTTTGAAATCTGTCTGTCTGTCTGTCTGTCTCTCTTTCTTTCTCTCTCTAGATTAGAACTACCTTTTCTGTCAACTTTAATATTTTACAAAGTTTTACGACAGGATCGGGAATGTCAAAATGTGACCTCTATCTCCTTGCTATAATAAAAATTATTTCGAAAAAAAAAAAAATGGTGAAAATGAGCATAATTCAAAATCTCAGGTTTCATAATTGAAAAAAAGCACTCAAGTTTCTGAGACGAGCTTTGAATGAGCCTTGTTTTACGGTAGATTATTAAGTACTTCATCGTCTCTGGAGATTGTTTGTCGAGTATATATTTGCTAGGATTTGAGAGGGTAGACCTACTTGTAACTACTTTTAGAGGTAACGGAGTAGACATACGTGAGAGAAGCTTTGTGAGCGTAAGAGCTGGAGAGGAAGTAGACTAAGAACGGGATGGGGGGATAAGTTTGGGGGAGCACATTATGAGGGAGGCTTTGTGAGGTTGGGAGTTGGGGTAGAGGCGGATCTAGAAAGACGTGGAGGGAGAAAGGTCGGGGAGGTAAGAGTGAGATGGCTGGTAGAAGAGGGAGGCGAAGAAGGAGGCCGAGAGACAAATAGGGAGGATGAGATTGGGATGGAGGGATAGACTGAGAAGTAGAGGGACAAATGGGAAATGGAGTGTTCGATCGAATGAGACAGTAGATTGAGAACGGGATGGAGGGATGAAGTGGGGGCTATGAGAGTGAAGTCCTTAAAGAAAAAAAGAAAATCACACAAGGTAGGGGGTTAAGTTTAGGATTAGAGAGGTTGTAAGAGAATGGGATGGTTGGCAGAAAAAAGGAGGAAGACGAATGTACGAGGTAGTGGGACAAAGTGGGGAAGTATGGGAATATGAGGGAGGATGGTTTGTCACGGGAGAAGGGAGGGATATGTGTGTGTGTGTGTGTGTGTGTGTGTGTGTGTGTGTGTGTGTGTGTGTGTGTGTGTGTGTGCGTGTGCGCGCGCAAGTAAATTAGGAAAAAAGGGAGGGAGAAAGGAGGAAGAAGAAAGAAGCTCGCAGAAGATGAGTCTGGTGTGTACAGTGTGCGTTGGATCCTCTAGTCCCGGAAAAAAACAGCCCAAACTTGCTAATACTTCCCGATTTCGCGCACCAAACACACGAAGGTTGGAAATCGTGTTATTGTGAGTTTGGGAGTCCATGAAGAGTATGCGCGATGAGAGAGAGAGAGAGAGAGAGAGAGAGAGAGAGAAAAGTGTGTGTGTGTGCGTTTCCAGCTTTTATGGGAGGGATATATTCTTTTTTTGTTTACCAGGTGTGTGTTTCTAGAAAGGGATTACAATTCCAGTTGGTCTTTTTCACTGATACTGGCTGGATGTGAATCGCTTTAGCCCTCTCAGACCGATGACGCCTTTTTTTCTTCCTGTGTGCAAACAGTTTTATTCGAAATGGAGGGGTTTATATATTTTTTCATTAACCCTTTCGCTGCTTGAGGTTCTTAGATTTGAAATACACATGTTGAAAGGAAAAATAAAGCGTAAGTGTCGTCCTGAGACTGAAGTATAAGGTTAACCCTTTCTCCCCAAGGACTGTTATTGCAGTTTTTGCTGTCTGTATTCGATTTAGTTTAGCTTATGAGAGATTTCGAATTGGCAAGGTTCGGTGTAGCCTTTTTAGTTCCTACCTTACGAGACGCCTTTTCTGAGTTGCATATAATCGACTGAAGGCAGCAGGCATAAATAAATATACTGCATCATCGTAATGTAGGGGTAAAGGTAGTGAATATTAATACAGTTCACTCCCTACAGAAATTATCGCTTGAAATGATCGCTGCTGATGATTGGCTTATTGGTTTCGTATTTGAAATATTTATGAGTATATAGGGGCTTAAGGGTATTTCATTTTTAATAGCTTAAAGTTTCGTCTGAATGCTGTATTAGAACTAGATACAACAGGCATGCGTATGAAAGTCACTGGAGATTTTTCAGATTTCGTCCACCGGTTCAAAATTTAAAGATGGATAATGTAAGGGCAAGTGTACTGATCATTGGAGCACTAAAGTTCACCCATTATTTCACTTTCTCAACTCACATTCATCTAGTGTCTAAGATTGAGAGCAGAGAGGGGCATTTTACGTTTCTCTGTCCGTGGATGATTCTTAATTTGATACATCTGGGAGGAGATTGACGGGCATGGCTAAAGGTACGTGAAGTGGACTCAGGGGAATTTAACGCGATTTTTTTCCTTAGCAGTTTATGAAGGGGACATGAAATTATTAATAAATTAGTGTTGACTTACAATATCATATACGGAGTATTGGGAAAAAAATGAGAACGGTACAGGATTCTTTTTTTTTTTTTATGTGTCCGACTCTGGGCAAAGGCTTCAAGGCCTATTTCTCAGGGGCAGTTGCCTATCCCAAGGCCCAGTAGTCCTCCTACACCTCCATATGTTACCATTTCGGCGCTAACACCCACCGTCCAAATTGAATACATGCTAGGGCTGTCTCATACAGGACTGGTGTATTGGTATTAGCGGGGGTACTTTTACGACATGTCGGCGGGTCTTCTGGTAAATCAGGAGAGTCTGCTTTTTATGAAATTCAAATTCTTAAACTGTTCCCTGCCCTTGTCGGAATTCGAACCTGGATCCACTGGGACTGCAGGCCGCCTCTCTACCGATTCAGCCACCGCCTACCCCATTTAGGCTGCACAAGGAACTGTAGGGTAATAATTGATGACGTATTATAGTACGGTACATCTGAGAACTAGCATATATCATCAGAGGAACCATAAATTAATTAGTGCAGTCTTATGAGTAGGAATTGTGCTTGAAGGAATGTGTGTGTGTGTGTGTGTGTGTGTGTGTGTGTGTGTGTGTGTGTGTGTGTGTGTGTGTGTGTGTGTGTGTGTGTGAGAGAGAGAGAGAGAGAGAGAGAGAGGTATAGCGAACGCTTATTCTTTGAGACGCATGAAAAATTTGCGGGCAAATAACGACAGAGAAGAGGATTTAATCTGTTATTTCTATAGGCATGGAAATTGCGTTTGACAGAATTAGTTGAGACGCCTTGTGGAAACATTTTGATATATCGGATGAGAAAGAATCTTTCAGTGTCTTGAAGAGTTCTTTTATATATGGGAAGTTGGAAGGGATGTAAGTGAATGGTATGAGGTAGAGGTGTTGTTGCGGCAGAGTATACGTGACGTTTCCATGGTTATTGAGTTTCTTTGTGGACGGGATGATTAGGGAGGTAAATAGGTATGTAAGGAGAGGGCAAGTTTAACGCTGTGAACTTTGTGACGTGTTATTTGCTTTACAGTTCAGCTATAAGTCCTGGCATACTCAGTGTTATAGGTTTCATCTGACTCACCAGTTTGAAAAGTCGCGTCGAAGTTGATTAAAACCATCCGAAGAAAACAGTAATGAAGTAAATAGTCCTGTATCGTAGTAAAGTTGTTAAGGGATGCAGGAGAGAGGGATGCAGATTAACAAGTTGATGTTTGCTGGTGATATACAGTAGCATTAGTTATAGACTCGGACGATGAAATTTAAGCAGTTGCTACCTTAGTCTTGAAGCTTGTTAGATACGGGAAATTGAGATTGAATATGATAACTGTGGTGAGGAGATGTAGTATATAGGACGAACATTACGATCACCGCTTAGTCTTACGCCCATCCATCCACATACATTCCGTCCATCCATCCATCAGCCTTCTTCATCATTATTTTCAAGAATTGACCCTCATCCCTCTGTCCATCCATCTA
>NC_137043.1:31745381-31765381 GCF_032717465.1 Coenobita brevimanus | reverse complement strand
CATAAACATACATACTAGGGTTATATATCGGGACCATACCCACTACATTAACAACTACGCACCATAACCGTACACAAGCACAATACACACCATTTTTTTTTTTTTTTTTTTTTTTTTTACCATATTCGCTCTGCCTTATTCTCTTCCTCCATGTATCGGCTGTCACTCTATTTTTCTAGTTGTCTGTCTGGTTTTCTGTCTGCCTCATCCTCTCACTCTATCTCTGGGGTGTTACTGTTACTCCATTTGTCCGGTTCTCTTCATCATCCTTTCACTCTTGTTTCTGGGCTTCTGTTCTGTAAATCTGTGTCTACCAGTTTACATTCATCTTCACACCCCATCTACTACTTTTATCTTTCTGTGTACCATCATCCCCTCTCCATATCTTTGTCTCCCTCGTCCTCACACTCCGTCTCAGGCCTGTATAGTGTGAAGGTTGGGTGTGTGTAGGTGTTGTGAAGTATATTTTCCCTTTAAATACTTGAGTTCCCTTTGATTTTCCATTAACGTTAAATATCTGGTAATAACATGATAATTATATGTTAATGGGTAAGAGGCAATAGATATAGCGCATCCCGTTCTCCCTCCCTCCCTATCTCCGTACCTCCCCTTCTCCCTCCCTTCCTCCATACCTCCTCTTCTCCACCCCTCTCTACCTCCCCTTTTCCCCTCCTTCCCTCTCCATTTCTCCTTCTTCCTTCCTCCCTCCCATTCCCTCTCTTCCTCCGCTTCTTCCTCTCTCCCTTCCATTCCCTCGCAACTCCCTCCTCCCCTTCTAGTCTTTCATTCCCCCTCCCGCTTCCCACTCACGTTCCCCTTTCTTCATTCCTTCCCCTCCTTTTATCTCCCATTCTTCCCTCCTTCTCCACTGCTGTTTCTCTTCTAATCCCATCCTCCTTCTTCTATCCATTGCTGTTCCCCTCTTCGTTCCTCTCTCCCGTCTCCCAGTCCCTTGCTTGCCGTCCTCGTCTATGTCCCTTCTCCTTTTCTCTCCCCTTCTCTCCCTCCGTGTCCTCTCCCTCATCTCTTCTCCCCTTTCCTCTTAATCCCCTCTCACAATCTCCGTTAAGGTGGGAATGACAGGATTTTTAAAAATATGTTGTTTTCAAAAATTTCATTACTTAGAGAGATAGAGAAAGAGAGAGAGAGAGAGTCACGACTATCTAAGGAACGGAGAGTGTGTCTGTTCCCTCCTCCACTTAGTAATTAAATAACAGTATCGGATATCAGATTATCGGCTTGCGAATTACAGCACAAATCATGGGCAGTTTGGATTTGATTTTCTTGGTAGCCAGATCAATGACATCTCTTGGTTTAACTTCAGCTTTCGAACCGACCTTGGATATACGCAAACAAGTAAAAAAGATAAATAGATACATAAATAGTAGTAGTAGTAGTAGCAGCAACAGCAGCAGCAGCAGTATAAGTATTAGTAGTAGTAGTAGTATAGTAGTAGTAGTAGTAGTAATAATAATAATAATAATAATAATAATAATAACTAGAGGGTCACTCAGTGGAGCGCATCTCTCCGACAAGGGCAACGTAATTCCGGATCCGGAATCTGTAATACGATCCGGATCAGTCCCAAAAGTTAATCGATTGTTCCCTGAGACATGGGCTATCTACCCACTAATTTGGTCCAAATCTCTTTTTTTAGAGTTATCCTGCTAACCGACAAACTAACAAACAAATCAAACAGACGAGTGAAAACATACTTTCCTTGTCTGAATAATAATAATAATAATAATTAATAATAATAATAATAATAATAATAATAATAATGTATATGAACAGCTGGGTACGATTGTTTTGCGAATGATTAGTAATTCAGTGGGTTTTATCATCTCGACTTCATTGGTATATCTAGTTGCACATGTAAAGAATTCCATGGTAGTGAGATGCACGTATCGTTAAAAAGATTCCGTAGTAAGTTGCACATATAAAGGAGTCCGTAGTTGTAAGGTGCACATATAAAGGAGTCCGTAGTTGTAAGGTGCACATATAAAGATTTCCATAGTAGTGAGGTATGCATATAAAAAAAATATTCCATAGTGAGGTGCGTCTCAAAGTTTACCTTCAGGCTGTCCAAAACGAGGCTTGAATCTGTAGACTCTTCGATGCCGCCCATGATTGACCCCTTCGCCCCCTCCCCCTTTTTTCCCCTATCCGGGTGATTTTAATTACCCCAAGGGACACTTTTCAGCTGGAAGGGGTTAGGTATTGTTTTCAAAAAGCTAATCTCTGTCGGGGGATTAAGATTTAGATTTACGTCTCAGGGCTGAAGGGGTTAAAGAAGGTATGTGTTAGCGGTCGGTACATATATAGCTACATACATAAATATATACATACAGACATGCTTTCTCATCTTAATATTAAAAAATCTTTGTGTGTGCATCATTTACGACCTAACTACGGGGCCATTTCCACACATTACTCAAACTTGACCTCCAGGTGAAGAAAGAAACCCTTCATGGTGAATCAAGACCTCCGTACTCCGTGGTGAACAAAGGCTACTTGGTGTTGTACTCTCGAATATGCCTTTGTGTTTATATATATCCCCTTAAAGTTCCGTAGTGAGCCATATGCTATCCAGGTTGACATATCGCTGTTTGGAAGTTCTGGTGAAAATCGATTACCTGCATTGGAAGTAGATCTCCCACTGTGCTGACTTCTGCATCTTCTTGACTCCTTTATTGTGTGTGTGTGTGTGTGTGTGTGTGTGTGTGTGTGTGTGTGTGTGTGTGTTTTACCTGTAGACTACTTACTTGCCTGTAGACTACTTACTTCAGCTTAAAACCTTTAATCAGGTAACGTTTTTTATATTTTATTCTTCCTACCACCAGACGATTATATTCAGGCTGAGACACTGTGTACTAACTGAGACTGACAGACTGTAGACATATTCAGGCTGAGAGACTTTACTAACTTATTCAGGCTGACAGACTTTGCAAACTTATTCAGGCTGACAGACATTGCCAATTATCCAGGCTGAGAGACTGCGAATTTATTCAAGCTGAGAGACTTTGCGAATTTATTTAGGCTGAGAGGGGTTGCGAACTTATTCAGGCTGAGAGGCTTAGCAAGCTTATTCAGGCTGAGAGACTTCGCGAATTCATTCAGGCCATGAGAATGCAAACTTATCCAGGCTGAGAGACTTCGCTAACTTATTCAGACTGAGGCTTTGGGAACTTAATCAGGTTGAGAAACTGCGAACCTGTTCAGACTGAGAGACTTTGCGAACTTTAGGCTGAGAGACTGTGAACTGGAAGAGTTAAACACAATCTCCATCAACGCCTTTCAGTAAAAAGGGACCTTCAGATCAACATAATCGTCTGGGTGTAGCAAGACTAAACCAACATCACCGGATTGAAGGTGTTGTGAGAGACCCATTGTGTTGAAGGAGGTAGTGAAGGCTGGAAAGTCTCACAAGATGATTAAAATCGTCTGAAGGAAGCAAAAAAAAAAAGAATGAGAAGCACGTCGTCTCCCTTTGACCTTGATGATATTAGTTGTTGGGGTAGTGTTAGGGGTTTTATTGATGGTGATGTTGACTGTTAAGTTTCTTCTTTATGTTGCTTTAATAAACATAGCAGGCCTGGGTTTAGCCTACGCGTGTGTGAGACGGTTACTGATTTTTACCTCCGCCAAGGTTATGTTTTTGCCGGTGTTTGTTTGTTTGTCTTCTGTCTGTCTGTCTGTTAGCAGCCTTACTCAAAAAGTTATGAACGGACTTTGATGAAATTTTGTGGAAGTGTGATCCAAGGGCCTAGGAAGAAACCATTAAATTTGGGGGCGGTACTGAATCCAGATCCGGAGTATCCTGAACAATATCTCCAAAAGTTCTTAATGAATTTCAAAGAAATTTTGTGGGAAAGTGGGCCATGGACCAAGAAAGAATAGTTTAAATTTTGGTGCGGATACGGATCCAAATCGGGATCCTTTTTAATGTTATTGGCATTGGCGGAGGTATGCTCTCTATGAGTGATTTTAGTTTCATCCAGTGTTTCAAACGTAAATTTCTTGGAATGAATTAATGCGTCCGCTTGGGTTCTCCTGTTAATTGGTCTTTAAGGGCTGTGTGTGTGTGTGTGTGTGTGTGTGTGTGTGTGTGTGTGTGTGTGTGTGTGTGTGTTGCTGCCTGCTTGCCTGTCTTGTCAGTCTGTCTCTGTCTGTCCGTCTGTTTGTCTTGTCTGATGCCGCGTTGTGAGAGGGACTGACCCGCTTCCACACAACTGCAGTCATCTTCCCCCAGGCAAGGCGCTTTATATGTTTTTTTTTTTTTTTTTTTATGCGAGGAAGAAGGAACCAAAGGCCATGAGCCCGCAGTAACAGTTCCCTCCAAGAGAAAAACAAAATACAATAGAGAGCCAAATTCAAGATCCGATCATTTTGAGATGCCTGGACACACTGCGTTTGAAAGACTGGAGATCATAGGCAGGAGGAAATACAGACAGAGGGAGACAGTTCCAGAGCTGACCTGTTGCATGAATGAAAGACTGGGAGTAACGGTTAACTCTTGCATTAGAGAGTTGGACAGAAAAGGGATGAGAGTTTGCTGCCAGACGGGTGCTACGCGCCCGTCGTAGAGGTGGAGGAATGCAAGCAGACAGTTCAGAGGAGCAGTGACCATTAAAGTAGCGATAGAAAAGAGATAAAGATGCAACAGTGCGGCGAAGAGACAGAGGTTGAAGGGAGTCAGTAAGAGGAGGAGAGTTAATGAGACGAAAAGCCTTTGA
Organism: Coenobita brevimanus; assembly: GCF_032717465.1. Taxonomy (NCBI): domain Eukaryota; kingdom Metazoa; phylum Arthropoda; class Malacostraca; order Decapoda; family Coenobitidae; genus Coenobita; species Coenobita brevimanus. Next base: position 31,760,645 of record NC_137043.1, on the reverse strand, counting down.
CTCCACCCTATTGAGAAGAGCTGTATGTGGGGAGCCTCCCCACACATGAGAGTTGTACTCCACACAGGGGCGGATAAAACCCCTGTATAGAGTCAACAATTGTGCAGGGGTAAAGAAAGAGCGGAGTCGGCTTAGCACACCCAATCTCTTGGAAGCAGATTTTACAAGAGATGTAATATGATCTTTCCAAGATAAGTCCCGAGTAAATGAAACCCCAAGCATGTTCAAGGGTGATGCAGGATTAATCTGAATATTATTAAACATTAGTGGGTATACCTGTGGAAGATTTTGTCGGGTTGATAGATGTAAGAACTGAGTCTTAGAAGCATTAAAGACAACCATATTATTTTTACCCCAGTCAGAGATATGAGCCAAGTCAGACATTAGGTGTGCCATAGCCTCATCCCTTGTTTCTTGAAGTAACTGTTGAGATGGGCGTTGCGGGAACCGAATGGAAAGGTGAAGGGTGGAGTCATCAGCGTATGAGTGGATAGGGTTAGATGTACAGCTTAGAAGATCATTGATGAATAAAAGGAAGAGAGTTGGTGATAGGACAGAGCCCTGAGGAACACCACTGTTGATAGATCTAGGAGAAGAACGGTGGCCGTCTACGACAGCAGCTATAGAACGACCAGAAAGGAAGCTAGCGATGAAGGTACAGATAGAAGGATAGAAACCGTAGGAGGGCAGTTTGGAAATTAAAGATTTGTGCCAGACTCGATCGAAAGCCTTTGAGATGTCAAGTGCAATGGCAAAGCTTTCGCCAAAGTCCCGAAAGGAGGATGACCAGGAGTCTGAAAGGTAGATGAGAAGATCGCCAGTGGAGCGTCCCTGACGGAACCCATACTGACGATCGGAAAGAAGGTTGTGATAGGAAAGATGCCTTAAAATTTTTTTATTAAGAATTGACTCGAAAACTTTTGAAATACAGGACGTTAAAGCAATTGGACGATAGTTGGAGGGTTGGGAGTGGTCACCCTTCTTTGGGACTGGCTGAATGAGAGCAAACTTCCAGCAAGAAGGAAAGGTACAAGTTGACAGACAAAGGCGAAATAGTTTGCCTAGGCAGGGTGTAAGCACAGAAGCACAGTTTTTGAGAACAACAGGAGGGACCCCATCAGGCCCATATGCCTTGTTAGTACTGAGGCCAGTAATGGCAGAAAATACATCAACTGAAGAAATTTTAATGTCAGCCATGAGGAAGTCAGAGGGGGGAAGTGATGGAGGAACAGCACCGGAATCGTCTAAGGTGGAATTGGAGGAGAAAGTCTGTGCGAAGAGATCTGCTTTATCGGTAGAAGAAATAGCTACAGAACCATCAGAGTAGAAAAGAGGAGGGAAGGATGATGAGGTGAAGTTGTTAGAAAGATTTTTGGCAAGGTGCCAGAAGGAGCGGGAAGAATTCGAGTTGGAGAGTTGAGAGCATTTAGTATGGATGAAATTATTTTTAGTAGAGCGAAGAACAGACTTAGCACGATTCCGGGCAGAAACGTAAAGATTATGTGATTCAGGGGTGGGTTGGCTCCGGTACCTTTTGTAGGCCTTCTCCTTGTTGCGGACAGCATTAGAACAAGCGTGATTAAACCAAGGCTTTCTTGCGTTAGTCAAAGGATATGAGAAAGGAATGTATGCTTCCATGCCCGAGAGAATAACCTCCGTAATGCGCAAGGCACACTCAGATGGCTCACGGCCATGGAAGCAATAATCATTCCAGGGAAAATCAAAGAAGTACTGCCTGAGGGCCTCCCAGTCCGCAGCTCCAAAATGCCAGAGACGACGTTTCCCTGGAGGGTCCGCAAGTTTCCCTGGAGGGTCCGCAAGTTTAAGCAAGTTCATTGCACTGACACTCCCGACACTCCCTGTTCCTGCCCCGAGGTTGAGGGAGGGGGAGGAGAGGAGGACCACTGACAGCACGTTGGTCGAAGTGGAGGGAGAATGGGGTAGGAGGGCTTAGTGGTGGGGGAGGGTGTATGGCACAAGGAAGGGAAATGTGGGTAGATTTTTTTCCCCACTTGCGGTGTATTTCATAAATAACTTGCTAAGTCTCACATCAGTTTTTCTGAGTTTGTTCTAACTCTTAAAGGAGGTGACGGAGGGGGAGATGGTGGGACGGAGATAGAGAGGACACGGAGAAGGGGAGAGGGAGTGGAGATGGTTACAGAGATGCATAGGATAGGAATAGCTTTGGGGGAGGGGTGAAATGAGAGAGAGAGAGAGAGAGAGAGAGAGAGAGAGAGAGAGAGAGAGAGAGAGAGAGAAGAAGGATGAGGTAGTGATGATAGAAGAGAGAAGGAAGAAGATGAAGGAGGGGAAGATGGAAGGGTAGACAAAGGTGGGATGGGAAACGAAGAAGAGAGTACAGAGTGGGTGAGTGAAGATGGGAGAGGGTAAAGATTCATGTGTTCCCTGCACATTACAATAGGATGGCAGATGGGGGGCCGGTTGACTGCTGGCACGTGTCTCGGGCAGCTGTGTGTGTGTGTGTGTGTGTGTGTGTGTGTGTGTGTGTGTGTGTGTGTGTGTGGTTGGGGGAGGTTCAGGAGGTATGGGAATAGGGTGAAGGAGGTTGTGGAGGGATGGTGGTGGGAGAGTTTAGTGAGTTCATGATGTGTCCGTTTGTATCATTAGTCAGTATGTTCGCTTCCTCAACTTTCTTTCATTATCTAGGCAGTCCATATGAAACCTTTGTCGGTTCCTACACATGCTTCCTAAACTCCCGTACTTTGCGTAATCATTGTTGGACCGCCTGATAAGAGCTGCAGGGATGTGTGTATAGTCTCCATACATATTTCATCTATTCGTTTTTTTTATCCTTCGCTGGTTCTTCTGCTTCCTTAGCTTTCTCACCTCGTTTATACACACACTGACGCAACGTATGGCCCATCCATCAATCTTTTCTTGGCACTTCACACCTCCTCCTACTTTCTAACTCACTAGCAAAGGCCAAAAGCGGACTGGCAAGGAAAGCACCCGGGTGTTCCTTTAGACAGCAGAATGCATCCCTCACCAACTAACCTACCTATACCTACGTACCTATCTACCCGTGCTTGCCTACCTACCCACCTACTTACGGATCTACCTACTTACTTAACCACCCACCTACCCTTATTTACCTACCGACCTACCTACCTACGCATACCTACCTACCTTCCTACTTAGTCACCCACTCACCCTTACCTACCAACCAACGAAGCAACTCGATCTGCCGCCCTACCACCCCTTAACTGTATATCTACCTCCCTATCTGCAGTATTCAACTCCCTACCAACCCGCTCCTGCCTGCTTACCTACCTACCCACCCACCCACCCTCCCACCCACCCACTTACCTGTCTACTTACCTACCCACCCACTCAGCCACCCGTACCAGCCAACCAACCAACGAACTGATCCACCAACCCACCCTTAATCTACGTCCCTTCCAACCCTTACCTGGGTACCTTCTCCTCTCTCTGCAGAGCCCACCTTTTACTACCTTTTGCCAGCTTGCCTGCCTACCCTTTAGCCGCCTGCCTACCCACCTAGCTTTCTACAAAAATGTGCTTTGTTAGTAATTAATGTAAGAGTGTTGTGTCGTGCTGCGTGCCTTCATGTGTGTGTGTGTGTGTGTGTGTGTGTGTGTGTGTGTGTGTACACTTGTGTCTCTTTATAAGCATGCATGCATTTGCATATACATTATTTATTAGGTATGCAGGTTTATGTCTCATAAAATGTGTGTGTGTGTGTGTGTGTGTGTGTCTATTTTGCTGCATCAGTATGGCCATTGATTACACACACACACACACACACACACACACACACACACACACACACACACACACACACACACACCTGTGACCTTGCCTATAGACAAGAATGATGATGAGCGATATGAAGATGATTGTCATTACTTTGAGCATATTACGGGACTTAACGTTAAACACAAATTCTATACCTACTAAAACAATAGCATAAAAACACTTAAAATAATCCCATCCGTTGTGGACATTACAGCTGTTTATGAGATGAGGCCTTGACACATGTTGCTTTGATTTGTGTCTTATTTTTAACTTTATTTTTGACTAATGTTAAATAAACCTTGTTGCTTTCCTGTTCGCAACGTGTATGCTCTGGCACGATCTTCATGTCAATCTTTCCCACTGCTTTCGACCTTTATCATCTAAAAGCATTTCGCCCAACCATCCCGTAATGAAGGAACCGTATTTTTGGCTTTTTTTTGTTTGGGGGGTGGAAAGGGGGAGAATTTTTAGTCTTCCAGCTTTGGTTTCTTAATAATTGCGCGTAAAAATTATCTTAATGACTCTTATATGGCTGGGGTTCCTCCTTCCTCTAAATAAAAGCCTGGTGGTAATAAAAATAAAATTAATTAGTGTCCCAGCCGTCAGTTACTATTTAATTCATCCTAATTAGGTTTGTCGGGGATGAAGGGGTGGGTTCGGGTGAGGTGGGAATGGGGGTAATTATTTTTTATGAAGGGTGCAGAGTAGGGACAATTTTCATAAAGGTTTTCAGGCAGTTTGTACAATAATCAAGTCTCAGTAACAGTGAAATATAGTAGAAATAATAGTTTTGGCGCCATTTTTACGCTATTATTCACTGTAGTTTCGTTGTGAGGTGTTTGGTAGTTTTAGGTGAATGAATAAACAGGCTTAAGGTGTATGGCGCAGATGAATTTGTAAACAGACTCAATTTAAGCTTAGGAATGTTTATTAATACGGCCCATGAAATTTCCTTGGTATAATCGTTTATAGAATTTGATTAACTAGATATGGGACACTGGTAAAAGTAAATAAGTAAATAAAATAAATGGCTAACTGGTAGAGACTAGGATGACAGGTAAGTTTAGTTTAATTTGACCTTACATAACCTAGTCTTCTGTGATTAGAGTTTAGGAAGGTAACGACATAAATCTCTCTCTCTCTCTCTCTCGTGATGGTAACAGTAAAAACATCATCATCATCATCATCATCATCATCATCATCATCATCATCTTCATCATCATCACTGTTTTAAAAGTATAATAAATCACTGTAATGGAAAAGATGATTTATTTTCACTTCATAGATAAGTTACGCTTGTTAGCTAATGGATGGCCCAGTAAAATACCCAGTGGTCTTAATGGTAAAAAATGAACGAAAAATAAATGATCGAATAAATTAGTAATGCCGTAATGAATTTGTAGAAAAGATAAAAAAAAACAACAACAACTATATTTAAGAAGTTGAAAAATGGTTTTGTGTGTGTGTGTGTGTGTGTGTGTGTGTGTGTGTGTGTGTGTGTGTGTGTGTGTCAGTCATTGTGCGAGTATTTGTATGTAGCTTAGATCTGTACAGAAAAAAAGGAATAATAACACTTTTTTGATTCTGATGAAGCTGTTTTAGTGCAAGTTTTTTTTCATCCAGTTTATTACTTTCCACCCCATTTCCCCTCCACCAGACCTGTAACTACTGTATTTCCACCACAGTACCTCTCCCAGGGTACCATCTCCCCTCTCCCCCCGTTTCCCCCCCGTTTGACCTAATTATACCCCCTGTACCAAGTAATTATACCCCCTGTACCATCTAATTATACCCATGTACCATCTAATTATACCCCCTGTACCATCTAATTATACCCCTGTACCATCTGATTATACCCCTGTACCGTCTAATTATACCCCTGTACCGTCTAATTATATCCCTGTACCATCTAATTATACCCATGCACCATCTAATTATACCCATGCACCATCTAATTATACCCATGCACCATGTGATTACACCCCTCTATCACCCCATTTATGACCTATTTCCGCCCTAGTTCCGCCCCTTCTATTTAGTCTCCATAAAATCTCCATTTCCACTGCATTCCTACTCATCTACTATTTTCAACCCAGTTTTCATCCCATTAAACCCATTTACATTTTTTTTCCCACTCGGATACCAATTTCAGTCCTCTTCCTACCCCATTAAGTGCCCAATTGCGGACTCTTATTCTCTCCTTTCCCTCCTCGTCTCAGCTCAGGCTGGGGTAATGACCATTGTAATTCCAACCCTCGTTATCTCATTTCTTATCCTGTACCCTCCCATTTTTTTAGACATTTTCACCCTCCTGGATCGTATGTATTTGTTTACTAGTTTCACCCCCTAGAGCTTCAGTTTCCACAGTTTCATTCCGATACCTCCTGTTTCTGCCTCTTTCTCACCCTGTTTCCACGCAGCTGCTCTTGATTTGCGTGGTATTTCTAGCCCATTAACCCCCATTTGCCGACACCCATTATCTTCTTCCCCCCATTTACCAACCCTCATTCGTTTCTTTCCCCCGTTTGCAGACTCCCATTGTCTTTTTTTTTACCTCATTTGCCGACTCCCGTTATCTTCTTTCCTCCATTTGCTTACTACTGTACCATTATCTTCATTCCCCCATTTACCGACTCCCATTACCTTTCCCTCATTTACGTCTCTCATTCTCTTTCCTTCTCGGCTATGACTCATTTTGCTCTTTTTTTTTTTCAATTTATTTTCTTATTTTCATGTACTTTCCCAATTATTCACGTTTGTTCATGTTGTTCAGTTATAACCTAATTTCAGGCCAGAAAGTAGCATACCCACTAAGCTTCGTCCAGTGTTTACGCCATTTTCAGCCCAATATGCTTTTGTTTATTAACCGTACCACTTCATTTCTAACCTATTCCCTCCCCATAACCCATTTCCAACCGATTTCCAATTCATACCCATTTCATATCCATTTCATTCTCATTGCATTTCCAGTCCATTCCTAACCCTTTTCTAACCCATTCCCGTCCCATTCCCATCCAAGTTCCAGCACATTCCTATCTAGCGTCCAACCCATTCCAGTTTGATTTTAACCCATTCCCACCCCATTTTTAGCCCATTTCCATCCCATTTCCGACCAATCCCAACCCATTTCTAACCCATTCCCAACCCATTTCCAACCCGTTGCCATCCCAGTTCCAGCCCATCCCCATACCAATCCCAACCCATTTCCAACCCATTCCCAACCCATTTCCAACCCATTCCCGTCCCAGTTCCAGCCCATCCCCATCCCATTTCCAACCCATCCTAATCCCATTTCCAACCCATCCTAATCCCATTTCCAACCCATCCCATTTCCAAGGTCCAACCCATTTTCATCCCATGTCCAACCCATTCCCATTCCATATCCAACGTATTCCCGTTTAATTTTAACCTGTTTCCAACCCATTCCAATTCCAACCCCATTTCCATCCCATTTCCAACCCATTTCCATCCCATTTCCAACCCATACCCATTCCATGTCCAACCCATACCCATTCCATGTCCAACCCATACCCATTCCATGTCCAACCCATACCCATTCCATGTCCAATTCATTCCCATTTAATTTTAGCCCATTTCCAACCCATTCCCATCCCATTCCCACCCATTAAGTCCCATTGGCGGCGTCTCATTCCACGTCCGGCTCCAGGGCGGGGTCCTATAAGGTAATCGAGCAGCGTAATTCCCACACTCACCTCTTCAATTATCACCAGATGCCACCACACCCCACAGGGATTGGCCAGACTGGGGATTAGGGGGATTAGAGGGACTAGGGAGTTAGGGAATAGTAGACAAAGAGATTGGTAGAGAGATAGTAAGGATTGGAATTAGGGTTAAGGAATGGTAGACAGAAGGGATTGTTAGAGAGTAAGGGGATGATTAGGGATGGATGGGAAGGGAGGATTTAGGAATGGGAAGGTGAGGATTTAGGGATGGGAAGTTGAGGTTTAGGGATGGGAAGGTGAGGATTAGGAATGGGAAGGGAAGGATTTAGGGAAGGGAGGGGGAGGATTTAGAGATGGGAAGGGAGGATTTAGGGATGGGAAGGAGAGGATTAGGGTTGGGAAGGAGAGAATAAAGGGATGGGAAGGGGAGAATTTAGGGATGGGAAGGGGAGGATTTATGGATGGCAAGGTGAGGATTAGGGATGGGATGGGAAGGAGGAGGATTAGGAATGGGGAGGGAGGATTTAGGTATGGAAAGGGGAAGAAATTTGAGATGGAAAAGGAGAGAAATTAGGTATGGGAAGGGGAAGAAATTAGGGATGGGAAGGAGGAGGATTAGGGATGGGGTGAGGGAGGATTAGGGATGGGGAGCAGGAGGATTAGGGATGGTGAGGGGGTGGATTAGGGATGGGAAAGTGAAGTGCTGTGTTGATACCAGCTTGTAGCTTTGTGGGCAAGTTTGGAGATTAATATGAAAACACTGTATGGTGTGGTGCATAAATGATGTGATATCTTCCTGGTGTGGTATGGTCCTGGTGTGGTGTATGGCAGGTGTGGTATTGGCTGGGGAATTATATGTGTAGTGTGGTTTAAGAATGATGCGGTGAATGACTCGTGGTATTAATTGGTGTATGTTAAGTGTGGTATTGACTTGAGAAGTAGATGTGTAGTGTGGTTTAAAAATGATGGGTGAATGACTCGTGGTGTATGTTTAGTATGGTATAGGCTGGTGGTGTGGATGACCGATATTGACTGGTATGGTATATGTTAGGTGTGGAATAAATGGTGTTGTGTGGTGTAGTGTGTAAACGGTTGTGTGTTGCGTGGATGACAGACGGAGTGATTGTGATGTGAGTGTGCCAAATCGTTTGTTCATGTGTAAAATTGTGTGTGTGTGTGTGTGTGTGTGTGTGTGTGTGTGTGTGTGTGTGTGTGTGTGTGTGTGTGTGTGTAGCCTTGTCGAGTTGTCTCTGTCCCATTCATTGCCACGATCGTCCTTAAAGACAGACACTAACACCAAATTTCTGTACCCCTTCTACTAAGAGGTATATTTTGCCTTATTCTCGCTATGTCCAGGCAGTTTTAGTCAACCAAGGGGAGACTTTTCTAGCAGGAGGGATTAGACACAGCCTTCATTAACCCTCCATAGTAGAAACTCGGGGGCTTTCCATAGCTGAGTAAAATCGTCTGGTAGTACCATGAATAAACTTTAAAAATACGTCCTCGGGCTGATAAAAAAACTTTGTTCTTTTACTAACGCGCCTGTACTAAGTAAATGCCATTTCTGAGTTAAATGCATATACAGCTCTGTTAGAAAGGTAATTGTTCAGTAATAGAAAGACTGTACGAAAGGTTCTTGTCTAACTTTCAGTACGATTACATATTGCCGACAGACGAATTTCTTTAGCCTAGGAAAGTATTTTAGTGAAGGGGCTAGAAACAATCTACTCCAAACCCTTTATTAGGTGGGGCTTTCTTTTAGCCTGCATAAAATCGTATCGGCGAAAACAAAAGACGTTCTCTGATTGCAGGAGTTGTAATTGTACCTTAAACCTGTATTTTTTTTGCACCAGTATTGTCAGCAATTAGTGTTTTTAAGGTTTGTGAACAATACAGTCTGAATGCAAGACGACCATATGAGGAAATCGGATTGAAAACCACTATGCACTCATAAGATAAATTTACAAACAGCTAAATACGGTAGACTTTATAATCTAGCACTAAAGCTTGCGTCCACAGAATATTCTCCAGTACAGTAAGCTTCATTGAGGAAATATGGAGCCCACTAAGGAGTCAATGGTTTTCCGTTCTGTTAATGTTAATGGTTTGGACGCTCGCCAGTCTCGCCGGTACAGGTGACCTTGGAGGCGGAGACAGAGGAGTGAAGGTCTCCATGGTAGTATCTTTTGTAAACAATGGACAGCGATTTTGGAAGCTGCCATATTGACTAACAGGACAGCATTCTCGTTGGCTTAGGAGACTTTATTGCACGCCATATTAATTTATTTCTGCATACTAAAGCTTGACGCTGTATGCATTTCATATATCGACCATGTTTACGCAGACATAAATTGGTTTGAATGAGATACCAGAGTGCCTTCTGACTTCATGATTATGCCACCATTGTCCTCTCGGAAAGGTTTGTATGTGTCTGTAAAGAGCTTGACAATTATGGAGCTCGTCTGTATGGCATTTACAGTATTCAAAGCAACTTATATATTTCCCTTTGGATACAATGCTTCTTCAGGGAGCAGTTTCCTGAGATTTAGTTAACTGGGTTATTTAAAACGCTTAGGGTACACGTATACTTTTTTCAATTTGATTGCAGTCTTCGTTATCATTGCGATGGTGTGAGACACTTGAATTGACTACTTCACTACGACGACGTACTATAACACTGACGATGTTGGATATAGCCTTCATTAACCCTATCATTACCAGAGGTAAATGAAATCACCTGTAGTTAGCAAGATTGAAATGAAAAATCCGTCAGCGCAGTGAAGAGGTGAACGAGTCTGCTGCTAGTCTCTCTGAGCTTATCGTGTTAAGTATGTCCGTTTTACTCCAGCTTGGCCTAAAATTGCCATCTCTTCATATTAATTACTGAGTTGCAACAAAAGATTAACGCCAGAATATGGAAGTCATGAAGAAGTGCTGTGGAAAGGATGTAGTCTTGTCATAGTCTGCCACTGAGCTACGTGAAAGCAGCAAAAAGACAAAAGTATGGCCCAAGCTAAGAAAAAAATACTATTGTAGCATGGCACTGGTTCGACCTCGTTGTGGTAACCTTCACGACTGGCCAAGGATATAGTTTAACACATGTCTTTGGCCTCATGGATTGGCATTCACACACCGACCAGCCACCGTCCAAGATAGCTCTTGACTGCAGCTTTACGCACTTTCTTTTTTTCTGACTGTGTGGGGTTATACAGGGGCAACTGATGATCACTTGACGGCAGCTAAGAGTTTGCTGCATTGTTTGGGATTAGGATATTTCTTTTGACGCTTTTGTGTTTTTTACTTTCATGTTTAACGTGCTTCCTTAACACGATTTTTACACTGCGTGGGACAGAATTCATGATGGAGGTATTTGGCGCCCATCACTGCCCAGGGATGCTGCATGTGGCATTTTGCTGCAAGGCTATTTAGTATACCGCCCTCCGCCTACTGGCTCATAGTCGGAAAGCTCATAGGTCGAAACATTTGCATTCCTTTCTTGATTAACTTTTAAAAATTCCCAATTTCCTAGTCACTTGAGAACGATGGACCCAAAAAACTTAACCTCTCGTGTAAACGATTTCTGTCCAAACTTAGCGCAATAAAATCGTATGGACAGCAAGAATAAACTAAATTAGACGTAATCGAAATCAAGGGGCTAATAAACGCCATCCTTTTGTGTCCTTTCGGTGATAATATTTGTAATTCCGTGTGTGTGTGTGTGTGTGTGTGTGTGTGTGTGTGTGTGTGTGTGTGTGTGTGTGTGTGTGTGTGTGTGTGGTATCGACCGCTCCTTTGTACTGCGTCGATGTGTTTGCGCTTGGCTGGACCTTGGCATTGCAGTGAAATATTATATTGGTCTTCATGGTATACTTTCATTTTCGTCTTCCGCACTGCTTCTTGTCTTCCTCCTCACTTCATCTTGTTCTCCCCCTCCTCCTCCTCCTTCCTTTCAGCTTCTTCCTCCTCCCTTCTCTCAGTTTCTTCCTTCCCCTCCACCTCCTTCCTCTCAACTTCCTCCTCCACCTCTCCCTTAATTTCTTCCTCCACCTCCTGCCTCTTAACTTCATCCTCTCAACTTCCTCCTCCTTCATTGTAGTTTCCTCCTCCTCCTCGTTTAGTGTACAGCACCATTTTAATTTACGGGCATGAGTCATGGTACAGTACAATTGCAACAGATCAGAAAGTATTAGGATTTGAGAATAAAATACTGAGAAGGATTCTTGGGGTAAAGTGGCAAGACGGAGTTACAAATGAAAGAGTAAGGGATATTACGAGAGTGGAACCAGTTAATGAATATGTGAGACTGTCTCGCTGGAAGCGGCTGGGGCACATATACAGAAAAGAAGGTTGTTTAATACAGGATGTGCCAGAGTGGATTGCTAGAGGAAGAAGAGGTAGAGGTAGGCCGAGGGAAACCTGGTTGAGGACAATGAAAAAAGAAGCAGGAGAGGAGTGTTGGTGGGACCTGAAGGAGATGGCAAGAGACAGATATTGGTGGAGAGAGTTCATTGAGACCCTATGCATCCCGTGGGGTGCCACAGGAAATGATTGATTGATTGACTTAGTTTTGAGAAATGTAATGTATATTCATATTATTATTATTATTATTATTAAGTAGTAGTAGCAGCAGTAGTAGTAGCAGTTTAGTAGTAGTAGTAGTAGTAGTATGTTCATCCTTTTAAGTTGATTGTTTCAATATCATTAATTATCATAATCATTATTATTGTGGATATCTGAAACTGCCTTCATCATAATTCTTCATCATCCTCATATATTTTGCGTTTGGGTCAATATCTCACTTTGCTGCTTTATTTAGGTAAGGTAATGAAACGTAAATGAAAATGAAGAAATAAGAAAAAAGAAAGATAAATGTGGTAGGGACATAACTGACGGAATGAAGTAAAACTATGTTAATGGAGAGAGAGAGAGAGAGAGAGCTATTTATACAAGCGAGTGAATGAAAATAAATGAAACTGGCACAATAGTTATTAGGTTGAAAAATGGACGGAGAGATGAAAACAGGGAAGCGGAAAAAAAAAAAAAAGTGAACTAGTTTCAGCTGAAATTATAAGAATGTGAATGAGCTTTATTTGAGTGAAAAGCAAAATTAATGTTAACAGACTTAAAAATCGTGATTGAAAATAGATGGAAGTGATGCAAAGTAAAAAAGAAAAAAATGCAGAAATGAAATAAATGATCAGGTATGATAACGCAGACACGTTAGTAGTAAAAAGTTAATACCTGGATGCTTAAAATATGAAAATAAAAATGGAAAAGTGCATAGCTTGGTATATAGTTGCAAAAAAAAAAAAATGGAAATGAAAACTGGAGATGAGAGTTAAAGCCATCAGAGGGGGAAATGAGAGTAAGGGGAGGGGAGGAAGGGAGGGGAAATGAGGGGAAGGGAAAAAATAATGGGTGATAATGAAGGGAGAAGAGAAAATGGGATGTGATTAGACCTGGGTAATTGATTGGCAAGGCAGAGAGAGAGAGAGAGAGAGAGAGAGGATGAGGAAGACGGAGGATGAGATTTACATAGATATACAGACCACGCAGACCTTACAGTCCTTCATGGTATTCACTACAAGACTAACTACGATATCTGATTACGGAAATTGAAAAGTTTCAGGAGTTTGAAGATAGCCTATTAAAACAGAAGGCTTTCCCCCCACCCTCTAGGTTTTACTGTTTTTACGCTAACGTGGCCTAAAACTGCCATTTCTCCATCCTGAAATATGAACTGTAACAAAAGATCAACGCTAGAATGTGGTGCTAGTCGCGAAGAAGATCAACGCTAGAATGTGGTGCTAGTCGCGAAGAAGATCAACGCTAGAATGTGGTGCTAGTCGCGAAGAAGATCAACGCTAGAATGTGGTGCTCGTCACGAAAAAGTGCTGTGCCAAGGATGTAGAGCCATAGGAACGTCTTTTTCCTCCGCTGACCTACTTAAAATAAGTTGCAAAATTATACAAATTTGGGCCAAGTTAAAATGATAACAGTAATGCTTCCCAAACCTGGTATCGCTGAGCATTCTTGTAGGGGTCAGAGAAGCCTCATAATATCAGCTTGTTCAGTTCCAGAATCTAAAACGTTGTCATTTTGTATTGTAGATTTTTCATATAAAAAAAAACATTATTTGTCGGATTCTCAGCGGCAGAAAACAGCCACCTAATGGGAAGTGTGATGTTAACTGCCAACCCTGAATAGGTACGAGTATGTCTCAGTTCGTAGCCGTTTCGTGTTCAGTGGTAGGAAAAAGTCATTTATTTATCGGCTTTCGGTAAGTTAATGTTTTTTCACCAGTACATCACACTGAGAATATGTTATGAGACGTATTGTTCCAGCTTTGATTATGCGATTCATGAGACATATTCACGTTTTGTTGGTCTTCCTCGGCCGTAAGAAAATTTTTTAGTTCATCATAACATTGAAATTAACGTTTGATCTTTCTTTTTCCGAAACTCTGTTAAAAATGAATGGAAAATTATTACCATTTTTACTAGAATAAATAGGAACAGTGATATTTGTTACATTTTTACTAACAGATTTTTAAAGTTGTACAGTAATAGCCTTGGTAAGTAAAACAATAATTGTAGTTGTCGTTTTCTCTTTTTACACTCTACCTACAGTAAAAAAAAAAAAAAAAAAAAGAAAAAAAAAGGCGTGGCGGTCATGGCTTGAGGTGCATAATTGGGGTCGTAAGGTAAAAAGGTTGGAACTGCTGCTCTTGATCTAACGTGAGAGAGAGAGAGAGAGAGAGAGAGAGAGAGAGAGAGAGAGAGAGAGAGAGAGAGAGAGGACGGATTGACAGATAAAGTTCGGCAGAGATGGAGTGAGAGGAGGAGGCAGACAGAGAGGTAGATGAAGGGATGAGAGTAGTACTTTTCACGGCCGGGAGGAGAGAGGCTAACTGCTAACAAGTCGGAGTGGGAAAAGTTAGAAGAGGCCTTTGATCGGTGCTGAAGTGACGTAGGGTGATGATGATGATGATGATGATGATGTGATGATGATGGTGATGATGATGATGATGATGATTATGACAGTTAAGAAAAAAACATCGAAGGGTGTGATGATGATGATGATGACAGCAGTTAAGAAAGAAAGCATTGAAGGGTGTGATAATGATCATGATGGTTGTCAGGGTTAAGGCAGTGAAGTCAGTGATGATTATAATGAAGAAGGTAGCGAAAATTATGATGATGATAAAAGTCAGAAAAAACAGCGATGGCGGTGAGAGTGATGATGGTGAGAAAGACGGTGAAGCATATGATGATGATGATGACGGCAGCGGAGAATAATGATGATATTTCTTGGTGACAATGCTGAGGATGACCATTACATTTGCCATAATCCAAAGACTTCCTTCATTATTATTATTATTTTTTTTTTTATCACCGCGAACACGGACGATTTTGTTCAGCTTAGAGAACATTATCTCGGGTATCTTTATCTGTGCGAAGAAATTTTATTTTATTTTGACATTATGTCGGTAGATGCAAAAACAAACAAAAATAAAGACTAACAGTGATGATGATAAAAAATAATACATCGATCTATAGCCATACTTCATAATCCCGTAAGGTGTGGCCGTTTGTCTTTTGAGTTAGTTGTTTTACGGGGAGGGGTCCACCAACCCACTTGTTGACGCGTAGGGAACACGAATGGGTTGGTTATATGGTTACCACCCTGTGTTGCAAATGGTTTCCTGGCTTACGGGAAACCATTAAGCTTGTCATTTAATGTAAAGCCACCTGAAAAGGAAAGAAGAGTAATAAAAAGTGACAGGAAGAGAGGAGGATAGACA